>NC_061093.1:37299939-37302439 GCF_015104395.2 Macrobrachium nipponense
GGGTAACTTCTATGTAAGTTATGAAAACAGGTAGGAGTTTACGAGGCCTATTCTCTTCGAATAGTTTGCACCTATTTCATATGTGCACATATTCTACGTTTAAACGCTGAGCTAACATTATATAGTATATATATATATATATATATATATATATATATATATATATATATATATATATGTATATATATATATATATATATATATATATATATATATATATATATATATATATATCGAACTACAAATGTCCTTTAATATCTAAATCGCTCAACCTCGAATTAATATATTTTTCATATATGTTTAACCGAGGGGGAATTATTAAGCGCTAATAGAATTGGCGATCGACAGGCACGAACCATCGACCTCTCGATTCCAGGACTGGCAGTGAAGCCCCAGACCACCCCGCCAAATGTATAAATAGCCGCACAGTCTATCGATGGACAAACATGCACACATACACACACACACACACACACACATATATATATATATATATATATATATATCTATATATATATATATATATATATATATATATATATATACATTATATATATATATATACTATATATATATATATATATATATATATATATATATATATATATATGTATATATATATATATATATATATATATATATATATATATATATATATATATATATATATACATTTCTATATATATACGTATATATATATATATATATATATATATATATATATCTATATATATATGTATATATATATATATATATATATATATATATATATATATATATATATATATATGTGTGTGTGTGTGCAAGTTTGTCTATCGAATAGAACCTGTACGGCAATTTTATACTTATGTAGAATTTTGTGATATCTGGAGTAATTAGAATTATGGATCAGTTTTAATGAAGTGACTATATTATCCTAAGCAAACATTGAAAGGGACCAAGCACCTTCTTAACTATACGGTAATACTTTAAAAGAGCCTGATAAAGTTGCAAATTATTCTTTGCATTAGAACGCGTGAAATATATTGCTTTTATATAGTTATGGAAAGTTAAATAACAATACTACTAAAACAAAATGCTACGGGTGTCATATCATGATAATTAAACTTATGGTTATGGGCAGAGAAAAGATAGTCCAAAAATGCTTACTCTAAGATTGAAGAAATCTGTAAGACCTCATAGAATAGAAAAAAAAAAGTGGTTAGAAGATGTTTCTCCTGTTTGTGAGATGATAGACCTACGCCGGTAACAACCACTATAAACACGTATTTACTTTCATTTACTTCAGAGGGTATTAAAGATATTTTTTCCATCCCAACAATAAGCTTTTTGGGTGTATAAAAATGTATTTGGTGTGGCTGTTATGGCAAAAATTCGTTTAATGCATATCACTGCCCAACAAACCTTGACAATCCACGGACAATTCCTAACCCAAATAGAAAAAGATATATAACCTATCTGCTGCATGTTACTTTGTCTACCTACCATAAAAGATATTACTGACAAGGGTTGAAAGGGTAGCTTAAGCATGATAGAATGAAAACTGAGCAATTTCTAATAAGTCCAACTATCATTCGGGTCATTTAAAAATACATCTATATTTAAGAAAAACGAGTAAAAATTCATGGGTATAAAGCAATTTCTCATAAACCCTTTTCCACCAACTGCATATACAGTTATTTAATTATTCATTTCATGAGGACTGTGAAAGTGAGGGAGCACTTAAACTGAACTTTAGAGGATGCAAATTATTTTTTTGTGAAGTGGGTTGACTGTTGCCCAAGAGCAATTACTGGAACTCTGTTAAGTGGTATACATTACTTCCCTGTTGTTTCTTTTCTCCGTCCTCTCGACTGTCGGGGATATTGAAGCCTTTACCACGCCGTATGGCATTCACAAATGACATTTTTGGAAGTTTTTCAGAAATAAATATTGATATCTTGTAATTCTAATTAAGCGTTTACATATTTTATGAATGTTAATAATGGACGATGAAACATATAAGATTCTGTCTCTCTTCTTTGCATTACTAAAACAGGTTAACCGTGAATCCCAACAAATTTAGTGAAATATCATGATAGCTTTTGTCAATGAAGGTACTTCATTTGAGAGTCTACTCATGGTCCTATGGGGGCGGGGGTTGTTGCGGGGGGGGGGGGGGGGGGGGGGGGGGGGAGCTTTCTGCGACAGTGGAAATGTGTGTCTAGATGAAATGAGGGAGGGAGAAATGGAAAAGTTTTGGCATTCAAATTAAAGGGTAATTGTAGGAAAACGAGGGCTCCTGTATTGAATGCTATCGGAGAACCTAATGGCAGAGGACATTGTCATAAATGCGCTTTTAAAAAAATAAAAAATGAATGATTGTTGGGAACCTGATATAGAAAGTAGGCACGAGGAAGAGGAAATTTCGTAGGGAATAAGTTGTGAAAGTTTATGTTAGTAAACAGTGGATTGCTTAATCAGATGGAAGACGTAATGATAGTCTGACAGATATAGTATA
>NC_061093.1:37304939-37309939 GCF_015104395.2 Macrobrachium nipponense
CGGCTTATATCTCTGCCTCGCAAGGACTTGTGTCACTTGCGACCTGCCCCCCTTTGCTTTTTCCCCGTCGGAGGAGTCCCCGGGTAGACAGGGCTGGTGCTGGATCCCAGCTCTGTAGGAGAGGCTTCTGCCGTGCCCCGGTGTGTACTGGGGGTCTTGGTGTTGCTCTGCACGTCTTGGGCTGTCGAGGCTCGTGAGGATACGTAGGGAGGCTAACGCTAGGTAAGGTGTCGACCTTTGTATTTTCCTTCGGGAAACGTCTGCTGCTTATCGGTCTGACCTAGTGTTCAGTAGCTCCCTTAATGTAGCAGACTGGTGGTCCCCAGCGACTCCGTGGAACACCTCCTTCAAAGGAATGAGTAAATTGGTTATTCCTTAACATAAGCGTATAGGATCTATATATATCCTTACTCATATTGATATATTGTTATAATTTTTTGATGGTATACCTTGTTATGATTGATTTGTTGGGTTGTGCGTAAATTTAGATTTATTAATTAGGTAGGTAATTTTTAAGGTTTTCACTTTTATTGAAACTCTTATTACTTCTTTCTAGCTTTCTTTAGTTTTAGGCTAGTGTATTCATTTTGGGCCCGCTCTATTAGAGCTGTTTATTTTGCTATTACAGTGTTTTCTATTTATATTACTGGTTTAGGGTTTAGCTTTTTAGTTTTAGGAAACCTTTGTTTTGAAGACATGTAATCTGTCTTCTGGGCCATATAAATTGCCATATAGCTCTCTGGATACTGGGTTTCATTTGTACTTGCACAATGTTGATTTAGTATTAACCTTTTGTTTTATAATAAATATTGTTAGTTTTCTTGTGTTTGTTTACCACATTCCCATTTCATTGTGTTGCATTACTACTGCCCTACGAATCCCTAAATAACATCTTTAAAAGATTCTGCATAACGGCCTCCAAGGGTCGTAACAGATTTTGGCGACCGTGACAGGATCGTACGCAGGTGCACGCAGTGTTTTGTGTTTTGTGGGGCGCACTAGGTTAATTTAATAGTATTTATTTAGTTTTTGTGTCCATATATATATTTAATATTTTCCTCCCCCCTCCTTATGTTTTGTCCATAGTCATGGAGGAACATTGCTTTCAATCCTGGTGAATTTTTGGGATCAGCGGATTGCATTAAGTATTTGCACATCCTTAATAAAAATTATCTAATGCAGTGTGCCCGGTGGTTAGGTGTTTTACTTTTAAGTCCACGGATACAAGGGCTCATTTGTTGGGGAACTAGTGGAGGCAAGGTAGCCTTAGGTTTGGCTGAAGGGGAAGATTTAGTTCCAGTATTGGAAAGGGTGATTTGACACGGATAGTGCTTCTGAAATAGAAGTTAGTATCCATCCAGGTTTTGTCCCTGTTTGAGGACCCCCCCTCCTGTACAGCTTATCTATAAGGGCCCAGCTAATTTTTCCTGTTGAGCCAAACAAATCTACTAACCCCTTTCTGCTAGTGATACAGTGGTGCAATAAGGTTGAGCCATCTCATTCAGGCATGAGCCAGGAGGAGGGAGAATATAAATTAATATGTAAACGTATTGAGTTGTTGAAACTGGAAAAACCTGAGGAAAATGACGAGCCAGGGAAGCATGAGTTGGAGATGGCTAAGGCAAAATTGGAACCTTGCTAGGATCCAGGGTGGGTCCAACCAGATTAGTACCCCTAGTAATTTCACCAAGATAGCTTTATATTGGGGTGGGCTGCTCTAAAATTAGTGCCATCTTTGACGAAAGCAATGTGCCTGAATTTTTTCAAAGCTTTTGAGAGGGTTTGCATCCCGGTTGGCTTGGCCTACTGAAATGTGGACGGTGCTTATCAGTGCAGGTTAGTGGGCAAAGCCATTAGGGTGTATAATGCTTAGAGAGGAATGGCTAGAGACTATGCTAAGGTTAAGGCTTTAGTTCTCAGGGCCTATGACTTAGTCCCCTGAGGCCTATCGTCTCAATTCAGAACCGTAAACAAACCACCAACTATGACTTTTTGTTGATATGCTCGTCTCAAGGAGGAGCAATTTGACGATTGGCTTAAGAGTCGTCAGGTTGTCTCTTTCTCCTCCTTGAGAGAGCTAATGTTACTTGAAGAGTTCAAGAAGGTTTGGGGTAGGAGAATTAAAAATGCATTTGGAGAGGTGAGGTAGTGAATCTTGCCAAAAGCGGCCCAGGTTTTCCGATGAATTTTGTACTAACCATAGGGCTGGATCAGGCAATTTTCGGGTTTTGTCCAATTCCACCTCTCAGTCCTCTAGGGACCAATAATTTTAATAGAAAGGTTAGTAATGGATGAGGTAAATAGAGAAGGTGTATTGTACCTGGGAAAGTCTCTAATGAGCGCTAACTAGAGTCTTTTCCAATAGTGATCAGACAGTCTCGGCCAAAGTTAACCCTCTCCGTGGTAATTGTTATTGGTGCAATAACCAGGGCAGGCAGGCAGGCACTGTAATGCCAGGAGGAGATATTTTACTTAGGAATAGAAATGACAATAATAGGGCTCCTGTATCTTTGATTTGGTAGGTGAATGAGGTTCCACCCAACAATATCCCGTAAGTGACAAAAAAAGTCTCTGAGCGGGGGGGCTAACTACCCTGTTTGATTGCTCAAATCCCAATTTGTGACTTTTCAATAAGTTATGTTGTGGGAAGGTAAAAAAATAAAGACCCCTTCAGGTTATCTGGAGTGAAATTTTTGAGAGATACTGGGTCAGCTAGGATCCCTGGTATTAGCAGATTCAATAAAGAATTTTGTTCCTTTTCAGGTGAATATGTAGTCCTGGGTGGGTTTCCAGACACCTTAGTATCTGCCCCTTTAATACAGGTGGAAGTAGCTTTCCCAGGCTACCATAAATTTGTTGAATTAGCCGTGGTAGAGAATCTGCCGGTGCCTAGGATTGACGGTATCCTAGGTAACGATCTAGGTAATAATGAGAAGGGTCAAGAAGTTTTCCCTATAGTTTCGATCACTGCTTGCCCAGTGGCAGTTACTACTCGGGCTGCTGCAAAATTGCAGCTGCTACTGATGATGAATCTGATTTTAATCTTAGTAGTTTAGATGTAGATGTAGAAGGCCCGGGCTAGTAGATAGTAGCTGTAGTATTGGAATTTTCAAAGTTTTGAACCTCATTGTGACAGAATACTTTCATCCAGGCCCAGAAAGGATGAATTTTAATTTTGAGTTGGGTGATACTGGCGACCTAACAAACAAAGCCCAGGTTTTGTGTTATTAAGGGGCTCTTGTATAGAGTTATAGTAGGCCCTGCAACCCATCAATTAAATACGACCTCCCAAATTGAGCAGATTGTGGTGCCCTCTAAATTTAGAGATGCAGTGTTAGCTTGGCTCATGAAGACTCTTTCGCTGGTCACTTTGGTATAGGTAAAACTTTTCATAATTTGATTAAAATATTTTGGTGGCCAGGAATAAAGTCTTCGGTTAAAAAGTTTGTGAGGGCATGTGAAATTTGTCAAGTAATGGGTAAGCCCAACCAACCTGTTCCTAAAGCTCCCTTACATCCTATCCTGCTATTGGGGAACCCTTTTCAGAGTTAGTGATAGATGTAGTGGGGCCTTTGCCAAGAACAAAGTCTGGGTTTACCTATTTGTTAACAGTGATGGACCGAGCTTCTCGATATCCAGAGGCTTTTCCTATGCGTAAGGTAACTTCCAAAGCCGTATTTGACAAGCTGGTGGAATTCTTTTCTAGATTTGGGCTTCCTTGTAAATTCAATCCGACTGTGGAACGAATTTTACAAGTAAGGTATTTAAAGGTAAGTGTGCTGAAACTGGCCATTCAGCACATTACTAGTGTGCCTTATCATCCAGAGAGCCAGGGTGTGGTAGAAAGGTTCCACCAGACTCTTAAGTCAATATTAAAGAAATATTGTTTTTGAGCAGGGAGAGGATTGGATAAGGGGGGGGGGCTTCCCTTTGCTCTATTTGCCATCCGAAATCATCCAACTCTTCCACGGGCGTCGCTCCGTTTGACTTGGTTTTTGGACACAAGATCCGGGGTCCTTTGGAAATTTTCCATGAATTATTGGAAACCGGTCAAAAGGGGGAGAAGAGTGTGGGAGAGGTGGTGGATGAATTAAAACAAAATTTATCCGTAGCTTGGAAGTTTGCCCAACGAGAGTTGTGTCCTCTTCACAATGTAAAATGAAATTGAAATTTGATAGAAAGAGTAAGGTACGTTCCTTTGAACCAGAGGAGAATTGGTATTAGTCTTGAGTACAGACTCCGATACTTCCTTGAGCCTAGGTTTAAGGGGCCCTGGAAAGGTCTTAAGAAGTTATCGGATGTCAATTATGAAATTGAAGCTCCTGGTACTCAGAGGAAGTGCCGTATTTTTCATATAAATCGGTTTTTGAAACCTCATTATGTAAACTAGTAGACCCGACCCCTTGTCTATAGTCTATGAACCGGTTACTAGTGTTGTAGAATATGTTAGTGACATTGAAGATGACTTATTGGATCAGGTGTCCTCAGATGCTCTTGGTAAAAACCTTCAGAATTTGGAAATTTTAAGAACTGGGTTAGGAGCATCTGGAGGCAGCTCAGAGAGATGAAATAATGAAATTAATAATATCCTTTCCCGACTTATTTTCAGGACTCTCCGGGGCGGACGAGCCTTACTCCAGCATGATGTTGATGTGGGCAGTGCTTTGCCAGTTTAAGCAGAGTCCATATCGATTGAACCCTGAAAAACGTGCAATAGTCGAAGAGGAAATTAAATACATGCTGGAGCATGATCTCGTCCAACCTTCGGTCAGTCCTTGGAGTTCCCCTATAGTCCTAGTGAAAAAACCTGACGGTAAGTTCCGGATGTGTGTGGATTATAGGAGGGTAAATGCCAGTACAAAAGATGACTCTTTTCCACTTCCTCGTATTGAGGATTGTCTCGATCAGATAGGACCTTCAAAATTTATTACTAAATTAGATTTATTAAAGGGTTATTGGCAGGTTGGCCCCTAACTGATCGAGCTCGTGAAATATCTGCG
>NC_061093.1:37314939-37317439 GCF_015104395.2 Macrobrachium nipponense
AAATATTATTTTCATAAAATGTATACATATACAAAGTAATACATCTTTACAGCAATTCGAAATTAAACATTCATTCTGTAACTTTACCGAATGGTAATTTTTTTTTTTTTTAGTTTACATATGTTGATTGAATGTAGCACTTATCTGCTCTAACTGTATAATATTACCATTGTTCATCAGGGATTTATTAATAAAAGGAAACTTTACAGTTCTGATATACTAATATTACTAATCTGTGGAATAGTTTTTCTTTATTATTGTTTTCAGCCAAATGAGTAGTTGGATTTATTATCAAAGAAAAATACTCCTGTTAAAATTCTAGAACATAAAGAAATTAGTTTTAGTTTGCAGACAGAATACTGCAGTAGGATAATTTCCTAATCAGATAACACTACGTTCATTAACCAGATTCAATTTACATAATATCTTTAACAATATTTTTTATTATAAATAAATGATTTAATATCGATATCCTATTAAGGCATTCGATGCGTTTACCCGCTATCATCACTCGCAACCGAACGATTTAAGGTTATTAATAATTTTGGATAATTATTAAATGAAATTACGACTCCTGTCTGCCAAGTAATTATATTGTGCTGAGTTGTGCGTCATTGCATGTGATTTTAAAACAGAAATGCTGTTTAATATATTGCTTGTTTACATTCAGTGAGAAAAGAAATGATCACCGCCAAAAAAGAAAAGTTTATCTCAGAAAAAAGAAAGCGTTAATGATCAGCTTATGTCAAATGGAAATTATTAGAGACCCATCACTAATCATGGATCAGAAGACTTAGAATTTTCGGTAAAACTACCCGGGACAGATACAATCATAAATGTGTCAAAGCCATTTTCAAGATGTTGTGAAGTCGGTATTTGAGATTAATATTTCTAAGTATAATAAAGTCATATGTGTAAGGGTTGGCCCAATATGCCAATCTCTCTTCTCATATACGTTTTCTTAACCGTTACCGGCATGTGTTCTAAAGAAATGTGTTGTCTGAGGAATGTTATAAATTCGATATGGTTGTAACATAAGGTTTTGAGCATTCAATACTCGCATTCTGTTAAGAGAGGTATGCTGCTGTTTCATACTTCTGCATATATACCCGGAAAATAGTATTTACATTATATCATACACACACACACACAGTATTTACACTGTTGAAAATATTTAATTCAAATAAGTTTCAACGCTTTGTGTCTGTCTG
Source organism: Macrobrachium nipponense (assembly GCF_015104395.2). Classification (NCBI taxonomy): domain Eukaryota; kingdom Metazoa; phylum Arthropoda; class Malacostraca; order Decapoda; family Palaemonidae; genus Macrobrachium; species Macrobrachium nipponense. Next base: position 37,316,151 of record NC_061093.1, read on the forward strand.
TTTTTCTGTCTGTCCGTCTGTCATCCCGTCTGTTTGCTTGTTCGTCTCTCTCTCTCTCTCTCTCTCTCTCTCTCTCTCTCTCTCTCTCTCCAAATACCCCTACCGTTTCCGTGTAAAGTTAATTCCTTCTTTATGGTCTATAATTTCATATCTTGCAATGCGAAATATCAAGTGCGAAAGGTTTGTGGTTCTTTTGTTCTATATATGTTCTATCACAGATTGTATTCTCTTTATCTGTGTATTTCATTCTTAATGAAAGTAAAATAAGGCTCCCCTAATATTATAGGACGAACCTTGATAGGTAGTATCATATTCCTCCAGTGGTTTTCGCTTTCTTGCTACATTTTCCTCCCGTCGCTCATATCGACAAAAACTCTTGTAATCTTTTCTCTTCCTTTTCACAAGGAAATGAAAACTCATGGCTCGTTGCTCTCCTCTTGTTCGCCATGTCTTCTGCTGGTTCCTTCCCTCCGATCTTCATGTCATGATTTTGGGCTTTTCCTGCTCCTCCTTGAGCAGGAAATAAACTGATACTCCTGCAGCTGGATTGTACTTTTATTTTACAGTTTTGGTTGTAGTGAGCTGCATAACGTTTTAAATCTCATCTTCGGCCTTCTTTTATAATACTGAATAATTTTCATCGCTTAGTGTCGTCATAATCATGTTATAGGTAGATACATGAGCATCCCCCGTCAATATCTGGGTCTGACAACTTTATTTCAATGTACTTGTTAAAAACCAGAGGAGAGCCACCATCAACGACTTACGTTTCCTCTAAACCAAAACCGTTAGGCTCAAAAGTTATGCTGTTATTGGAGTGCACTATTGCCCATGCCTGATTGAGATACACCATTGCAAAGAATGATATAATCTAGGTACAGCACCGATTGGTGAAAAAAAAAAAGTTTGAAAGGTTGTCCAAGAAGTGACAAGAGCGAGGTAATTTATTAGGGCAATAAATATATAGACGACCAATAGGACAAGGAAAAGGCGAATCTCAAAACTGATTGCTTGTGTGTGGAGGCATAGGTTAGGATATACGAAATGAGTATTAATCAGCTCGAGCCTGAGGAAGTGGATAGCAGAATTTGAATATGAAGGTTAAAAAAAAGTAAAAGAGAGCTAGCATAGGTTAAGGAATGGACCAGGGTAATTTAAGATGGTTTGGTATTGTGGATAGAATGGCCAGGAATGCATCAATCCCATGAAAGAGGTCGTGGAATGGTATGTGTTGCTTCAGCATACTGGATATAGTTTGTGAAGGGCAGAGGTCCGTAAGTAAGACTTGC
>NC_061093.1:37324939-37337439 GCF_015104395.2 Macrobrachium nipponense
CATCTCTTATTATGGCTAATACGAATGATAGAATCTCCCTTATTATGGATAATACGGAGTATAACGTCTCCCTTATAATATCTCCCTTATTATGGATAATACGTAGGATAACATTCCCTTATTACGAATAATACGAAGGATAACATCTCTCTTACTATGGCCGATACGAAGGATAACTACTTCCTTATTATGGCTAATACGAAGGATAACATCTCCCTCAGTATAGCTAATACGAACAATGACATCTCGCTTATTATGAATAATCCGAAGAATGACATTCCCTTATGGCTAATATCAACGATAACATCTCCCTTATTATGGCTAATACGAATGATAACATCTCCCTTATGGCTAATAAGAACGATAACATATTCTTTATAGCTGATACAAATGATATTATCTTTCATATTATGGCTAATACGAAGGATAACATCTCCCTCATTATGGCTAATACGAACAATAACATCTCCCTTATGGCTAATACGAACGATAACATCTCTTATTATGGCTAATACGAATGATAACATCTCCCTTATTATGGCTAATACGAAGGATAATATCGTCCTTATTATGGCTAATATTGAACGATAACATCTCCCTTATTATGGCTAATACGAAGGATAACATCTCCCTTATTACAGCTAATACGAGGGATAACATCTCCCTTATTATGGCTAATATGAAGGATAACATCACCCTTATCATGGTTAATGCGAACAATAACATCTTCTTTATCATGGATAATACGAACAATAACATCTCCCTTATTATGGCCAATACGAAGGATAACATCTCCCTTATAGCTGATACGAACGATAACATAAATTATATTATGGCTAATAGGAAGGATAACATATCTCTTATAATGGCTAATACGAGGGATAACATATACCCTATTGAACTCGCAAACAAATGCTGCTTTATGTAGTAAACTAGTGACATGTAAGATAATGACAGTCTCAAGAACATTATTGATTTTTAATGTTTCCAGCCTTACAATTCCTATCATATCTCACTGTTTAATGCAATGAATTGTTTCTTTTGAGATAAAAATGAATTGTTTCTTTTGAAATAAAACTCATATACTTTGAAGTTCCCGAGATTAAAATTCTTTACATATTATCACACATATCGTTTGTTTTTAGGGATATAGCGAATAAAGTATTTACATTAAATTATTGTAAAATGACTGATAATATTTCATTAATTATTCCCACATGCAGTAACGATTCTTAAAAGGCAACATTTTCCTTATACCGACTTGAAAGGAATTTCTAATTTCAAATAACATTCAAGATGTTTTTATGTATGTCTATTATTTTACGATAAAGTCTATGTCTTTCTTTTGTAAATGATAATAGATTAACCAACAGGTATATTTTCTGTTGTAAAGTAAGCCCTCTTGAAGGCAGCACATTTTCAGTTAAGAACCATGATACTATGATTTATCTGCTGGTCAAAATATCTTTTAGATGCGTAGTAGATCAAATTAGTCCTACTACTAAAATTTCGAGCCATTAGCATGCTGGGTGGTTGCAAAAATCAAATAATTAACAAAACTTCGCTCTCTTTTTCATTTTACACTTTTATCTAATTAAATATAATATTTTACTCCACCTGTTGTTCTTTTTACAAATTTGATAAGGCTTGTATTTTTATATATGAAACTAAAAAGCACATTTACAGTATTTGTATGTCATTAGAAAGCAATAAAATGATTATATAATTGTTACTCTGTAAAGATACTATGTGATGTTAATAGTTACGCAGTGAAAATGTACATAATTATCATTCTCGTTTTCTCACATATATTGGTAATGCTGAAGTTGAAGTTTTGATGCTGAGGTCGCTTAAAAGCTGTCCTTCCTTAAAGTGAAGTATTCTAAGTCATCTCTGGTTAAAAACTTAAGTATATCTTCGTTTAACCGAACCATTGAGCTGATTGACAGCTCTCCCAGGGCTAGCCCGAAGGATTAGATATTTTTACGTGGCTAGGAACCAATTGGTTACCTAGCAACGGGACCTACAGCTTATTGTGGGATCCGAACCACTTTATATCGAGAAATGAATTTCTATCACCAGAAATAAATTCCTCTGGTTCCTCGTTGGTCGAGCCGAGAATCGAACTTCGGCCCACAGGATTCAGATAATAATGACAGAGGTAGAATGGTTTCACTGACTCCTACCAACCCTAAAAAAAGGGAAAGAAAATTGAAGGTCCAAAGGTTTAGGAGACTGATTTTCAAGTAGCAAAAACAAAAAACTTTCTCCCCACAACTTTCTATTTGAGAGTCACCGGTATAGTTTCACGTTTCAAAGCACTGTCGATTGAATTTCCAATGATTTCTTCAACTCAGAAAACTATTGCGAAAAGATCTTGTCAATTGAATTGTTGCAAGTTACGGTAACAGGAGGAAAGCGCCAGGAACTGAGCTAAAATGCCTCATTTTATTTCGATCTCGTCGGCTCCTCTTCGCAAGCAGTCAAAGTTTTTTTAGTTTCTGAACATTCCCGTAATGTAATCTCTATCGAAATCTTACAGCCGATCGGTAATTAACTTAACGTCTAGGCTATCAGCTTTGATGAGAGACTTTGTAGGATTTTTATAATTTTTTTTAGAATAGGGTTTTGGATTTTTATTCCTAAGCCTCTTTACGGTATCGCGTGATTACATTAGTTTTTTCTCATTATGATGCAATATGTGTTTAACGACTCCAATACTTTTTAACGAGGTTACGTTCATCATTATTTTCTTGTCAAGTAACAACAGCAGATTAAGTTTTTTTTTACAGTATTATAAGGTACTAAATAACAGTATTATAAGGTACACAATAACAGTATTATAAGGTACTAAATAACAGTATTTATAAGGTACGTATTGTCAGTAGGGGAGCAGACCACTTTTCCAAAATGTAAAATCTTGAGAGGCGAATAACAGTTAATTACGTCAATATTCGTCAGATAGAAAGCCTTCCTGATAATTGGTGAAACCTAATGTTTGTTATCCGTTGAGGACAAAGCAAATATGAAAATATATCGCACTGATCACTACCAGTTATTTGGGGGGTAGGGAGAGAGAGAGAGAGAGAGAGAGAGAGAGAGAGAGAGAGAGAGAGAGAGAGAGAAGGGGGGGGGGGGGGGAATGGGGGCGGGAAGGGGACTGTGGCAGGACCAACATACGTTTCTGGTAAGATGAGAAGTCCAAACATTTTGATGTTATGTAGAATCGATGGCCCATTGAAAGATGTTTTTGGGATACCATGTTGATAGTGACATCATTATCACTAAGATAATGTGTGTGAGCAATAGACGTTGTTTGCTTTTATTATAGACTGACTTAGCATCATAGGGCTACTCAAATAAATAAATAAAGTTTATTAGTTACACAAACATTAATGAGAGTACGCTGATTACCTTTTGTTTATAACAGTTTTTTTTTTAATAAAAACAAAACTGATCATTTATTTAGTGGTTTTCGTTATTTTGATAGCTAAGAAAATTATAGGACTGACAAGTGCTTAACTGAATTATTTTCCTCATTATATCCGGTTAATTTTTGTTTAACATCATTTTATACTTTTTCTGAGTTTCGATCTTTTATAATGCCCACATCACTTGTCATAAATGCAACATTAAGTAATTACTGAATTTTTTATTTATCTCACCTTTATTCGGTGCAGCAGTAGAATCTACGATTGTATAGCTATAACGAGGGTAATAGTCACCTACTGTTCGGCAGAATATCTCGCAAAATTTGGAATATATTTGGACTGGGTGAAAAATTTATTGGGTGGCTACTAATTTGTCTTGGCTCTCAGGGCGTCAGATTGTCAGAGTTATTATTATTATTATTATTATTATTATTATTATTATTATTATTATTATTATTATTATTATTATTATTCAGAAGATGAAACCTTTTCATATGGAACAAACCCACAGGGGCCATTGACTTGAAATTTAAGCATCCAAAGAATATGGTGCTCAATAGGAAGCTCCGTAGGGGGTTAGTGCAGTCAATGCACCTCAGGCAGTGCAATGTAGCCATTACTAAAGGTTCTTTGCAGCGTCCCTTTGACCCTTAGCTGCAAATACTTTCATCCCTTTTACTGTACCTCCTTTCATACTATTTTTCTTCCATCTTACTTTCCACCCTTTCTTAACAATTGATTCATAGTGCGACTGCGAGGCTTTCCTACCGTCACACCTTTCAAACCTTCTCACTGTCAATTTCCGTTTCAGCGCTGAATGGCCTTAGTTGCCCCAGTGCTTGGCATTATGCTTAAAACCTATAAATCAATAGGAAGTAAGAGAATGTAAAGGGAAATACAGAGAGAAGAGATGTCACTTATTAGAAAAAAATAATAAATAGATAAAAAAAATTTAAATGGAGGGAGAATATCATTAGGGCATTAATTTCTAGACAGACTTAATTAGCGGTTACCTTAACCTACCAGCAGACTGACAGGTAAAATATCTTGACAAAGGATTGCCGTCCTGTTTCCATACCACTGAATATTTCTTAGAAACAGTGACCAGATAATACTAATGAAAATGATGTCACCGCATGTATGGAGCTATGAAGGAAAACATGAAATATTTCAGCTCCTGAATCAATATTACATTTTTCTGAATGAAGTGCACCGACTCAAGTAACGAATTTCCCAAATGTTTTTTTCGCTGACGTCTACCTGCGATATCCATTCCGATGGTAAGTAACGTATTGACACACAGCCATAATGTTCAGTTGCATCACCGAGAGAGAAGGGTATTGCTTCTAGTTTAATTAAACTAACTTTATTCAGACAGTGGATTAGGATACACGCTTAAACTTTCATGTAGAAGGGAACGGAGGTATGGGTGCAACATTTACATACACAATTACGTACATACACACATACCTATACTATGTATGCTTACTCTAACACACTCACACACACACACACACAGACACGCACGTTTTCAAAACGTAACACAGAAACTTAAACAATAAACATATTCTTTGATGTGTCAATATAATAGTGAATGAATATAAAAACTGCTTTTGCTGGAAGTCATTTTCTCGAGGGGGAGATTTTCTTTAAACAAATTCAAACACTATACTTTGTTATCGTTAATTGATGGTATTTGTTTTTCCTGTAAACGAAATATATTGGAATCGTTGACTTTGATTATCCACAGTTAAAGAAAGATAACTTAAAACAAAGAATAATTCAGTGGCAACTCTCCAATTTTATGGATTTCCCGTATGATCTTTGGACAATAGTTACTCTCAATAAAAGTAAATAAAATATTCAAACTGTTAATACTGCCTCTTTGGCATCTTCCCTTTTGGTCAGATATAATTGGAATATTCATTACGGCAAATGCGTATATCATCCAAGAAGGATATACTGTCTCTCTACTTAACCGATTAAGTTTCCTCTGAAATAGTAAATCTGAGTAAAATCCTTACTTAAGTTTCTGCTACCACTGCTGACTGGTTTGCGATACCTGTAAAAAAGCTTTTTTCTATGACTGCAGATATGCATGTCAGCAAATATAACTGACAGGAATTGATATTATTTCCCATTGTCAGATGTCTTGATGCAGATCCTAAGATAAAAAGCGCATACATTCCTGACTGTATTCTGAACAAGCTGCACGAACGCGATTTAAGAGAATCTGAAACATCACGATAATCCTTCCTATGCCCTATGCCTCTACTTGAGTTATCCAGTACCCGAGTTGAATCCAAGACAGCTGGTTCACACATGTAGATTTATTTGAAATGTAATTCTGCATGCTTGAAAATTATTATAGACCCCTTTAATCGTTGTTTTTGATGCTCTAAAACACCGTCTTATATTTACTCTTTTGCTCCATCATAATTAGCTTGCTAGAGAACTCTTTAGAGTTAAGGCGATCAGACCTCCTTTTCCTTCTGCATAAAAGTTCTGGCGTGTATTATAGTCCAGTCTCATAAGGTTACAAAGTCACACACACACACACACACACACACACACACACACACACACGACACACATATACATATATATATATTATATATATATATATATATATATATATATATATATGTGTGTGTGTGTGTGTGTGTGTATGTGTGTGTGTGTGTGTAAATTTATGAGACTGTACTACAATACACGCCAGAACTTTTATGACCAATTTTACGCATGCAAAACAACATGACAAACGTGACAAACGATGTGGTTTTTGGGTGTTTTTCGCACCTTTTCTCTCTGTTAATGCAAGAGAACCTGATTTTCTCCCTGTAATGGGTGCGCTGTTTCACTGCATTTGTACGTATTCCTTCATCCTCGTTCCAAAGCTATTGTGACGCCAATTTTAGCAGTAGAAAAAAAATTAAATCGTTCCAAAGTTCTCTGTGATGTAGGACTTTCAACAAGAAAAAAATTATGATACAATCCCGTTCCTCATGTTATGCTTCTATATTATTATATGATTTTGTTATTCATATCTTTTATATTTTTTGCGTTATATCTTGTCAGCATGTTAAAAAAAACGATTGATTAATTCATAATTAATCATTATTGTTTTAGGATAGTCTCCATTTCTGATTCATTGATTCATGCAATGTTATTGATGGTCAACAACAATCTTGAAATGGGAAAGATTTCAAACGGTAGAAATTTAGGAAATTCATAATTTACTGGGGTAGATGCTAGTACATTCGCCTTACATACGGTGAGATTTCTTTTCTAGTTCTTAGTTTATTATTGGACGAGGTTAATATCTCATTTCACCTTTGTATACATTTATTTATTTTCTAGTCATGTATGTGCATTATCATGTATTAAGTTGTATTAAAAGTTTCATAACTCAAGTTTAGTATCATAATATCCCATGATTGTTTTATATATAGAATTTGTTATTTAGATAAGTGTCCTTGTCAGTTCACCTTGACTTGCATTATCTTATACATCATTAATTCCTTCCGTGCCGCAAGATGATCTCCCTGTAACTATTACGTGAGAGGTATTAATAATATAAGAGGAAATAGTACTCGTAGTGTATATATATATATATATATATATATATATATATATATATATATATATATATATATATATATATATATGTATATATATATATATATATATATATATATATATATATATATATATATATATATGTATATATATATACATACACACACATATATATTATATATATATATATATATATATATATATATATTTACATGTAACGGAAAATCTCTCTAACAAATTATCATCGCCACTATAGCCGAGGGTTTTACAGTAATGAAAGGTGCCCTTTCCTCTACACCATTTAGCAAATTGTAATTTTACCTACGTTAAAACTGCCTGCCATGCTTTTTATTAAACGAAGACTAAAGTCTTATTTAAATTCAAGATTTTCAAGAAGAGTTTGTAACTGATAAATTACTTTTGTCTTCATGATAAAGGAAAAAATAACTAAATCCTAGGAATGAGAGATAACACCGCTGTAGTATTGTCTTTATGAAATGTATGCTAATTCTCCGTGCTCTCTTTGAGATTTCCATAATCATCAAAGGATATCTCGAGAACCATGGGACCTACTTCAGTCTAAGATCGCATTTTAATGATATGATAATCTGGCCATTCTCCTCATAATACATGCTAATCCCTTTCGTCTCTATCCATTGCGTTTCATTTGTAATGCCTTAGATCGTAGGTTCGTTTGGCCTCCCACTGTACTCCTCTTTTGTAGTGATGGCAGCTCAATTCATCTTATGAGAAATAGTAGCCTGGACTTGCCGTGTCATTTGCATATGAACAAAAAGAAAATCCTATTCATGGATTTCTACGTTACTATCTAGACTTGGATTATCTTTGTTTCTCCAAAAAAAAAAAAAAAAAAAAAAAAAATTGGGAAAGCAAACGCTGATTTGCATTCACATTTTAACATTACTTTTCTAATATTTGTAATAGTGGAAGAAAAAAAAACCCGTATGGATCTCGAAAAGAGAAAACCGGCCTATCAACACGCAATCCATACTTCTGGAATTTTGACTATGAATACCTCAGAACTTTGCTTGCCTGCTGTCTTTTATGTTGGAAAACACGCTGTATTTTAAAAATGTATTATATAAATTTATATAATTATTTATTTTTCGTTCATCATATTCCATCAAAGAGCCAGGTCAGGTTTGCCTTGCTGGACACAAGGAAAATCTTTTATAACGTTTTTGAACAAGAAAATATATATATACAGGTTTACCACTAAACTGCCTAGACTTTCAATTCATCTTCTCTGTGTGTTTTATATTGCATTGTCCTTATCCTGTATACTCGATAATATACATATAGAAATAAAGTTTTAAAAGAAGGGATTCCTAAAGACGCTGTTATCTTTGTCCGTCACTGTTTATCGATAGACCACAAGAAAATATATGAATCAGTAAAAGATGATTGGCATCTGGTATTTCTAGACTCTTAATCTCTTCAGAGTAAATAATGAAATTGAAATATTCCGTGTTCTAGACCTGACATTTCTCGTCTGGACTCCCATTCCACCCGAACTACCCTTTTCAAATTTAGTGAAATTGCAGGAGCCAAAAGCATTCAAGGGCCATTGGCAAAGCACTTGGCTTCCCGAGAATTTTCGAAATTGTGTTCAATTTGAAGGGAGAGGAAACTTCGGATGCAGTCGTGCGTGCAAAGTGATATGAGTCATTCTTATTTTTTAAAAGCTACCCTTCAGATCAGATGCATTCGACCAAAAGTCTACCATATCCACTTTGAAATTCTTGCGTTAAAATTGGACTTAGTGCCGTTGAAGGTTGATATTAAACTACAAGGCATTGATAGTTAGTGTAAATATGGATGGAAAATAGACATTTTAGATAAGAGAACATGAACAGATTAACGACCATAATTATCATTTCATCTGCCGAAAACTTAGGTAAAGCTACTTTTATTATATCCTAATGAATGAATGAATGATTGGAAGTTTTCTGGCATCCTGTTATTATATCCTAAATTAATGAATATAAATCCTTTTCTGGTTTTAAATGAGGAAGATACCAAGCAATAATATCTTTTTAAAAGTCCCATAAACGAAAGAGCTGGAAATACTTTAAAGTAGTGAATATTTCCCACAATGCCTTCGTGCGACTTCCATAATGCAATGTTAAGAAGCTTCAAATAAATTTTAAACTGGATAGCAGTGAACGTTTTAAAAAGGACTTTACGACCAATCTTCCTTTACCCCAGGTCTCCCTGTGTTTGGTACGCCTGGTTATTAAGTGCTATGATAATGAGGATATGAATAGTAATTCCTTTGAACTTAAGCAGATTTATATACTTTTTATTAGTTTAGAATTTAACGTAAGACTTAAATTTGTTGAATTTATACTCTGTACTAATCTAGAATTCTATGACCATCGATAAAAAAAAAATACGAATGAAATATACAATAAACTGTGATGCTGAAATTTTACAACATTCATTGTATTTGGCATTTATACGAAATATAAATAAAACTACTAAGCTCCTTTTATGAAGGAAAAGAATAAACTTTTCCAGAAAGTTTTTTTTTTTTAGTTTCTGCTCTTCATCCATTCCTTTCCATTCAGAAATAATTTCCCGAAAACATTTTAGTCCCAACGGAACGTTTAATAACTCACGTGACTTTTTCTCTCTCACTTCATTTTTAAGCCGAATTTTTATATCGATCATTCTTTTGCCGTGAAAGTTGCTGCGTTTTGAAGCGGAAGGATTATAGTTCTATTCGCTGTAAGTTGTATATTATTTTGAAATCAAGTTTAAATATTATCAGACTTCTCTCCAACTTGATGGGGTTTTCCTCTTCATGGAAACTAAATATGAAAATATAAAAAAAGTATATCGCCTCAAGTAAGGTTTACCGAAGGATTGCTAAAAAATGTATCAACTACTGCATATGTACATTTTTGTGTTAGCGTTAAGAAGTAATGTTCCTCTAGAATCTATTAATTGGCTGCGACAAAATTATTCCCTTCCAAAAATAAAAAAATAATCGTAAAAATTATTTGATAGATGTTGATTTTTCTATCTTTTTATTGCAAAGGGATTATTGTACTTTAGTCTCAGAACTTACTATATCAAATATGGATTAATGCATGAACTCTTAAAAACAACTATGCGTTTTCAATAATATTTGTCAGAGGTCTGTGATATATAGAGAATGATTACACCTAATTTGAATAGTTAACAACAACTGAAGGCAATTTTGCTTATATGTTATGTACGCAATTATAAAATAGAAATTTGAATTATTATTATTATAGAAGTGGTTTAACCAGACCACTGAGCTGAAGCGTCTGTGGAGAGAGAAATCTCTACCCTACAATCCATTTAAAACTAATCATGATGATTTGTTATGTTCATTGTATTCATTTATAACATTTCAATTTACGGGACATGACGATCTCCAGATATCGAAGATAGAAAGCGTAGAAAGATATTAATAGGAAGCTATTAGTAATTATATAATCAAACGAATTCCACTTTGATATGTCCAGTTTCTTCGCATTTGCGCATCGGGTTAACCCACCTTTACGTCTGATTGGTTCGTTCTTTCGTTCACCTTATCCTTAGATAAAGAGAGGGAAAAAAAAAAAACTTGCGCCGAGGTTTCGTCGGCGCAATCATGTTTTCTGTACAACGTATAATGCATCTTCCATCTCCTTTTGCATCCCCAGTCTATTGCATTCCCCGTCTTCTATTGCATTTTTTGTCTTTAATGTGTCCCCATCATCCATTGCATCTCCCTTCTTCTATTGCATTCCCCGTCTTATATTGAATTCCCCGTCCTCTATTGTATCCCCCGTCTTTGCATCCATCTTCTTCTATCGCATCCTTTGTCCTGCCTGCTGTGTTTATTATTAAAATAAACTCATTTAATTATTCTCATTTAAATATATACATATTTATGTATTTACTCGCTTGTTTAATTAATTATATATCTCAACGAGCTAGAATATATTTAGAATATATAATCATTCTCTGGTTCAAGTAAAAACTTTCATTTAACGTAAAACGTTTATAAAAGAACCGAGTTGTTTTCGTTCCTTAGAGACGGTGCAGTTGAAATTGCTAACCACTTCGATTCTCAATGAAGGAATCCGCTGTCAATGTACCACTTTATATCATTTAACATGCTAAAAATAATGAATATTAAACGTTTTTCTCTTATAGTTTTTGATTCTCCGCGTTAAGATGAAATTCTTGTCTTTTTTGTTGGTATTGTTTGCCCTCTTTAGACCCGGTGCTGTCAGAATTGCCTACTGGCCAGATTTAAACGAAGATAATTCACGAGAATGTATCACTTTATTCATAATTTAACAAGCTTAAAATAATAAATAATGAATATTGGTCTTTTATACTTTCATGTGCCAACAGAATCTTTTTATAGGTCCCAATGACAACACGTGAATGCCAACTTTTTGTTGGCAGTCCAGTATCTACATGGCGGTAAGTTGGACGAAGGAATTTTCATTGTTGGTGAATTGATCTTCGCTTGAGATTATAAACTTCTCATTGACATTATATTAAGTTAAGATATTTACATGGAAGGGAATGTTATTCTATTAAAACGGTACTCAAGATGCGCCAGTTGATTTGATTCTTTAATTTAAAAGATAAATCTGAGATGCTTACTCGCCCACGTATTAAAATGCCGTCGTCCTATCAATAGATGGCGTCATCTCCTCTATTTTGAACAAAAATACATCGAATTCCTCCAAAATTAGAACTTGTAGCAAAAATATCAGGTATAGTTTTGGAATAGATATTTTTTTTAAATTGATATTCACTCGGTGAGGCTAGAGATTCCCATATTATTTATAGAAGTTAAGACAGTGTTACTAACTTACCCTAGCTCTATTTATAGTTTGAGTGTAGATCTTTTAAAAAGTAGTAATATGTTTTATCGTTTTGCTGAAACAACAATGTTATGAATGATAATAAGAGTAATAATTACGATAATGGGTATTATCTTTTTATTAAGAGTACTCAGTTCTTGGGTTATTCAAAAAGGCCACAAACTTGACTGAACATAAAATTATATGTCGAAGATATCTTCTTACAGGAAAGAAAACATGTAGGATTATCACCGTAAAAAAGTTTTTTATATATTCTGTCAAAAACTTCCGGTTTATATGTGCGCAAAATTCAGCATCTTATTTTTCATTAATTAGGTCCCTTCGCTTCCACTAAGACACAGCTAATTAGGAATATAACATTTAACTCCCGTCTTCAAGTTTTAATTTCTTTCTCGGATTCGTCATTAATTTCGAGATTATGGAGATGTCTTTATAGTAAAATATGACCACCATTTTCTCAAAAATTATTAGAGCTTTTCTTCTACGTTGGAATGAATTTAAATCGTAGATGATATTTGTCTTATTGCTGAGACTAGATTAAAAGGTCATTATTGCTATCAATCACATATATATCTGGTAAACAAATGACCAGTGGAAATCTACACACACA
>NC_061093.1:37342439-37349939 GCF_015104395.2 Macrobrachium nipponense
TTTTATATTTATGTACTGCTGCCACAGAGGTGTCTATGTAACAAATCATGAATTTTTGTATCACTTGACCCTGAAGAGGTGTGAAAAATACACGAAAGGGCTTGGTTGAAATAATAATGACTGCATGTATTCTAAGCAAATGAAAACTCACCATCCTACTATATGGAGCTCTTGAGGAGATAAATACGCTTTTTTGTATTGTTTCAGAGGTAAATTTCAGGAAATAAAAATACCTTACGCATGTTCCATGCATGTATGGCATTCCGCCACGAAGGCTCAGCGGTGAGACCTATGAGGTCAATTCAATGCTGAAAGGAAAATTGAAAGCAAAAGGTTAGAAAGATGTAACAGGAGGAAAATCTCGCAGTAGTACTATGAAACAATTGTTTGGAGAGGGCTGAAAGTAAGATGGAGGAAAGAATATAAATGGAGGTATAGTAAAAAGAATGAAAGGGGTTGCAGCTAAGGGGTGAAGGTTGCCGCAAGGAAACTAAAGTAATGACTACAGTGCACCTGCGCGTGAGGTGCCCCATACCAGGTGTCATTCTGTAGGTTTACGCTTATGACCTCGATTTAACAAAGTAATTCCAAAATGACCCAATTTCCTTGTTTATTACTGTAATCTGTTAAGTTTGGCGCTATGTTGATCGTATTCTTATCCACTGGATTTTAATAAAATTGTTCAAGTACTGGGAGACTCTCCATCATCCGTCTGCTGTACGAAGTCAGTCTATTTCTCGTTCATTGACATGTACACAAATTTATTTTTGCCTCTGTTAATACGCAAATGTCAATATCTTTACTAGTCTCGAAATATCTACCTTCTACATTTAAAGCTTCTTCCAAAAGTCTAAAAATCAAATCTTTCAACCTTCCAAAAATATCAAAATATTCCGTTAGAATGAAATTCACATAACATTCATCTATTTGCCATTCACTTTGGATGCGTCAAAATAAAACTTTTAACCTACTTTTAGCAACTGCAGAAAAGACTAATAATTAAAAAACGTTTTTTTTTTATATATTCCTTTCCATTCAAATATTCATTTGTAAAAAATGTTTCAGTCTCTGTGGAGGGCTTAATAACCCGAGATACTCTTTTCACTTTCTTCAATTCTGGTGGGAATTTTATGTCAGTGACTTTTATCGTTAAGGCTCCGCGTTTGTAGCCGGAGAGGCTATAGATCATATTGATATTTAATATTGCTTTTCATCACCAATAAAATATTATCATTGTTCTGGAACATAAAGGAATATTTTTCTTCAATGATGAAATAATAATGAATGAAGAATGGACCAAAGAAATTAGAGGATGGTGCAACAACCTGGAATATTAGAACAAATATGACAATGAAGAAATTTGTAAAAAAAAATTTCTGTGGAAACGTTTGATATGATATATTTCCTCATCTAAGAAGAATGAAAGAATGATCAAAGTTATCTAGATGGAATAAGTTCCAACTTCATTTAGATGAATGAAAAGAAAATACACGGAATGAAAAATGAAATTTATCAGAATATTGTCTAGCGAAATTAACCAGTTCTCTCGAATACTTTGGCCAGTGCAAAGAAATGACGACAATGAAATAAAAATTAACTGTAGCTTTTAGAGTAGTATTTCTTTTTGTAGCCAGAATCCCGTGCTTTAATTTAACAATGGATATAATCTTTTATCTATTGAAGACTTCTTCGCACCTTTGGAATTATCTAAAAATATATTATGAGAGCACTAAAATGCTAATGTCATGAATTTTGAATGTATTAAAAAACATACTGTAATGGTAAATTTTGCTGATATTTTTTTTTATTGTGAGGAGAAGGGTTAGTGAAAATCTTTCTCATTAACACTGTGAAGGAATATCTTATAACAGAGGCCTCCCATTACTGACCGAGGATAAACTAAAATAGTGTTTTGTTTTTGCTAAGTCAGAGACCATTTTCTTTTTCAAATCTGTGCGGAAGAATTCAAGAATCTTGATATGAGATTGCGTACTTGAATCCGTGGAATTGTTCTTTTAGTTTAGGTTGGGAAAACTGTTGCAAGGTCTGGGGAGAGAGAGAGAGAGAGAGAGAGAGAGATGAAGAGAGAGAGAGAGAGAGAGAGAGATATGAACACGGTTTGCGCTTAATAATATGAAGAAAGTAAAAGAAAGCAAATTCACTTAAGTCTATGCAGAATAAGAGAATCTGACTTGAGAAGCAAAAAATTTCAATTAAACAGCAAGAATACAAGCATCAAGGCAGTGAGATTTTCCGAAGCTAAAGGCTGGAAGGAGTAGCATGGTATGAAACTTTTCCCCAAAACTTTTATAAGCCTTTGTAACTTGTGTCACTTACCTCGTTTCCTGCCTCCACAAAAGAAAAGGAAAAAGAAAATCTTTAATGTCATGCCAGGGCCACGAAGTTGCCCCATATGTTGCAAAGGTTAAGTGAACGGAGCGTTTGGGAAAATAGGACACTTTTAAGAAGGAAAGTTAAGAAAAGTCGCAGAGATTATCGTGAATAATCTACAGTTCTTTAGGTCTGCCTAAAATCTCGAGGAAATTAGCGTCCGATGACAAATTTCGTGTTTAAAGTTAAGTTTATCTTAGTTTTACCAAACTACTGAGCTGATTAACAGCTCTCCTAGGGCTGGTCCGAAGGATTAGATATTTTTTACGTGTCTAGGAACCAAAGGTTACCCAGCAACGGGACCTACAGCATATTGTGGGATCCGAACCACATTTTATCGAGAAATGAATTTCCAGTCACCATAAATAAATTCCTCTGATTCCATGTTGGCAGACCGGGGAATCGAACTCGCGACTACCGAATCGGTAGGAGGGCATGTAATCATCTCGTCCAACAAGTAACTTCGTGTTATAAAAAAATTAATGTATTTATGTGGAACATTTGACTTTCTATGGTAACAATCTTACACCTTTTAAAGAATCTACAAAATCAGTGCTTGTTGATGACCATTTAACCCTCCGTTATATAGCCGAAGTAGCTAGTACTTCATTACACCAGCATGATATTATCATAAAAGTCGTTAGGATAGCATGCAAATCACTAATCGTGACATTCTACATCCTGTTCGCTGAATATTAGCAGAAACCAGAAACACGATATGGACTTCATTTGCCGGGATGCATTATCAATGAAACTAAACGAAACATAAATGTCTATAAAAAGGACGAAAACTTATATGCTTATATGTAAGCGCAAGAGTTGCTTGCCATCCCGACAGCATACCCAGTTATACAGTTGTCCCTTGAAAGCGATTTGCGAACTCTGTATTCGGAGAAAAATATGTATTTCCGAAGGCTACTAAAATCCCATTGGTAACGATAACTCTCTCCAACGTGGTCAAAGGTGGTCACTAACACAGTTACTGGTTTTTATTCTTTCAATCAAAGTTTCATATTGAAGTGAAGCTCTTTATAACATGTTATAGCGGATTATACTATATTCATGTATTTCCATACTGGATCTAAAAGATTTGTTTACTAACATCTCTGCCAGCAATATACCCTACGTTAGAGTATGGTCATCAATACCTTCATGGAAATATGAGTCTCTGAGAGAGAGAGAGAGAGAGAGAGAGAGAGAGAGAGAGAGAGAGAGAGAGAAAGTTGGGGTCACAATATCTTTATTAGGGTAATAAGATGACTTTAAATAAAAAAAAAAATTACAAACACCTATTCAGGGGATACTGTATCCTAATTATATTAAATGATATTAAATTATCTGTGAGACGAGTTGAAGAAATAACATTCTTAAAAGTAGAGAAAGCAAACTCTATATGTGGTTTCAAACAAGTCTCGGTTCATGCAAATAAACATCGTAAAAAATAGAGAACGTATCATTTATTAGTGCTTGAAATATGCTTGGAAAACATCACATAATTTGGTACGTAGTGGAACGTAGTGGAATTTTCACCACGTAACAAATTATGTGATAATTAGTCCCACAATGAGGTTATTAAACTGGACAATTCTGTACTGTTTTCAGAAACCTAGTACTTATATATATATATATATATATATATATATATATATATATATATATATATATATATATATATATATATATATGATGATTATAATCACTTTAGCACGTGATTCATTTATCACACATTTCACAGGTGAAAAAATAAGAGACAGGGTGTAGGTCCTGACCGGTTTCGGCTTTATTTTCAAGCCATTGACAAAGGACTGATACATAGTATTAGAATTCACGAGTATATATACTACAAAGACAGTTCTGACGAACATACACACAACAGTTTGAGACTGCAGATCCACCCACAGGCAGGTGTCAAGGTAGGAGTGGCTTTCAAAAATCATTAGGCTAAAATTTACAATAAATTCTCAAGGGATACTACCGCTTAGGGTACAAGTCCACACCTGACAGGTGTCAGGGAGGCGGGGTTGAACATCTCATTACCACTACTGCCCCCTTTACTGTGTTTACAAATATAATAATCCTATTTTTCATATATCTCTACAGCCAACCTTAAAATTTAAACAGTTTACAAATTTCTTTTGATATTAAAGGATCAAGTTTATACATTCCTTGACTGATGTTCATATTATCCCTTTCCAATGCATTATTAGAACACACCAGCTTTTTTGCCCCTTCCCAGTTAATAGCATGATTGTTCTCACTAACATGTACAAATATACCACTATTTCCCTGTCCATATCTCCCACATTGTTTATGTTGTTCTATTCTTTTTTCCAGTGCTTTCCCCGTTTGACCAATGTAAAAGTTGTCACAAGACTTACACGGGATTTTATATACACATCCTTTAGCATTGTCGGGGGTTTTTATCGGAATTATTAGAAAACAAACAACTGGATATTCCATTTTCTAAAAGCACCTTAATTGAACTAATAAAATTATGTGTTAAAGGCTGTAAATTTGAATTCAACGGAAAATTCTACTCACAAAATTTTGGTATGGCAATGGGAAACCCTCTGTCCCCAGTGCTAAGTAATTTATATATGGAATTTTTTGAAAAGAAAATTTTAAATAATATAATTCCACGCAATGTACCTTGGTTTAGATATGTTGACGACATAATTTGTGTATGGCCAGGGAATGAAGATGTAAATAACTTTTTTGCCAGGTTAAATCAATTAGTACCATCAATTAAATTTACTATGGAAATAGAAAAAGATGAATGCCTACCCTTTTTGGATGTCCTCATACGGAGAAATAGTAGTGGGTTTAAGTATAGTGTTTACAGAAAACCTACTAATATTTCTTCCTATGTACATTTCTATTCTGGACAAAACAATAAGGTTAAAAGATCAGTGTTTGCTTCTATGTTTTTAAGAGCACTACGGGTATGTAGCCCAGAATATATAGATGAGGAAATAGATAAGATTTCAGAATACAGGCAAGAAACTGAAATATCCAGATAACGTACTAAACAATGCATTAAAAGCGGCAAAAAAAAGACCATGTATCAAAATCAAAAAGAACCTTACAACAACAAAAATTTGCTTGTACTACCTTATAATAGTAATATGAAAAATATCCCACATCTCCTGAAGAATTTTGGTGTTAATGTAGTTTTAAAAACAATAAAACAATGAAAACAGGTACTTATTAAGAACTCCCCCGACAATGCTAAAGGATGTGTATATAAAATCCCGTGTAAGTCTTGTGACAACTTTTACATTGGTCATTGGAAAGCACTGGAAAAAAGAATAGAACAACATAAACAATGTGTGAGATATGGACAGGGAAATAGTGGTATATTTGTACATGTTAGTGAGAACAATCATGCTATTAACTGGGAAGGGGCAAAAAAGCTGGTGTGTTCTAATAATGCATTGGAAAGGAATATCATTGAATCTAGTTTTATAAAAGAAAGTTACAACAATAATATGAACATCCAGTCAAGGAATGTATAAACTTGATCCTTTAATATCAAAAGAAATTTGTAAACTGTTTAAATTTTAAGGTTGGCTGTAGAGATATATGAAAAATAGGATTATTATATTTGTAAACGTCAGTAAAGGGGGCAGTAGTGGTAATGAGATGTTCAACCCGCCTCCCTGACACCTGTCAGGTGTGGACTTGTACCCTAAGCGGTAGTATCCCTTGAGAATTTATTGTAAATTTTAAGCCTAATGATTTGAAAGCCACTCCTACCTTGACACCTGCCTGTGGGTGGATCTGCAGTCTCAAACTGTTGTGTATGTTCGTCAGTACTGTCTTTGTAGTATATATACTCGTGATTCTAATACTATGTATCAGTCCTTTGTCAATGGCTTGAAAATAAAGCCGAAACCGGTCAGGACCTACACCCTGTCTCTTATTTTTCACCTGTGGATATGTGTCTAGTATATATATATATATATATATATATATATATATATATATACATAATCAGGCGTTGACTGAAGGAAACAGGCCAATCTACATAGTTCTTTTTTTACGTGAGGTATGTGGATTACAGATGCGCATTATTCAAGAGAAACTCTGATATTGACTCTTTCTTAGCGTATGTTAATTCCCAACATAAAAAACAATATTAAGTTTACGGTCGAAAGAGAGGAAAATAGTCAACTGGCTTATTTAGATGTACTCGTTACACGAGAGAATTGTTCTTTCAACACTTCTGGTTTTAGAAAGAAAACTTTTATAGGTCTAGGGTCTAATTATTACAGCTCATGTCTTTATACTTTTAAGCTCAATTCATTTGTCAACTCTTATACATAGGGCATTTTTTATTACATCAAACTGGCATTCCTTCAATCAGGAAATAAATTACCTATTGGAATATTTTAAAGATAATTGCTTCCCTCAAAAGCTATTTTATAAGAGGCTTTCGGAGTTTTTTCTTAATAAAGGCAGTTTTTTTAAACAATACGAAAACATTTATCCACGGTACCAAAGTTAGTAATTTATGCAAAATTTACATGATGACTCCTTCAGAAAAAGGTTTACCCAGATTATGGAAAAACATTATGGTGCAGTCAGTATTAAACTAATACCAAAAAATCCATTAACAATTGGGTCTTTCTTTAAATATAAAGAGCGATGGAGTCCCTTCTTGACCTCAAATTTAGTATATAAATATACTTGCCCAAAGTGTAACTCTGGGACCAAATTCGTGGTCATTTTGCAAAATAACCTAAATTTCTCAGCATTTTGCAAAACGACCATATATATATATGGGGGGGGGGGGGCATAAATGCATTATATATATATATATATATATATATATATATATATATATATCATATCTATATATATATATATAGATATATATATATATATATATATATATTATATATATATATATATATATTATATATAATATATATATATATATATATATATATATATAATTATATATATATATATATATATAATATATATATATATATATATATACATGTGTGTGCGTGTGGGTGTGTGTGTTTGCGCACGCGTATAAAAATATATATATATATATATATATATATATATATTTGTATATATATATATATATATATATAT
>NC_061093.1:37359939-37409939 GCF_015104395.2 Macrobrachium nipponense
GTGGCTGAATGGGTTCGCACAAGGAGAACTGGTGACCAAATAATGGTGACAGAAAAAGATGGCGAAGTTATTAGAGTTCAAACTTCAAGCAAGTATCGAGAGAACCTAATGGTAATTATTTTCGTGATGGGGCTGTTTTGTGTTAGTAGAATAATCACTTATCTAAAGTACGTGATAGTAGAAAGTAAAATGAAGTACTTTATACAGTACTTGTGTGTGAGCCTTGTGGGCAAATACCATTAAGCATTACTGTTATTTCATTAGCGCTATTGTCGTCATTTACCGTATATCTATGGACACTCAAATATTCACTTCAATCAAATCATAAATTGAAAATATTATAACCATATTTTCAGAGTGTTATCATTGCTTCGGATGACATACCCGTAAAATTTTCATCACAAACCAGCCAATTTATCAGTATTAAATATACAATGCTAATGCTTTTGAATAATATCTATTTCGTTCTGGGCATTAGTCTTAAAGCCAAGAATTGCCTCGACGGAAAATATTGCCTCCATAAATCATATAACTTTGTAGCGCGATTAACTGATAAAGACGCGCAATACCCGGCTATTCAGAAAAATACATTTCCTAAATGAAATCATTATTGTGGCTATGTTACGAGAAGTTTTGAACCTCGGGGCACTTAAATTAATCTTATGAAAAATTCATAATGATCCTATATTAAGACCTTTCTATTTTATCAAAGTTAAAGGGTCATGCAGAACAAAGTTTTACCTTTAAATTGCCCGGTGCATATAAAGTCACAGGATATGGAAAATACGGATATATCTAAAAATACCACCAATGTTTGATATTTAATTTCTTCTCCCATTAAGATACAATCAAAGACGTGCTTTTGATTAGTGTCATATGAGTAGGATGTCATGTTTTACGGTGTACTGCACCTACAATGATGGAAATTACTGCTGCAATAACTAGTATCATCTAAAAAATATATAGTTACAAGCCCCTTTCCTGTGGGACCGTCAGACTCTTTAAAAGTTAAATCTTAAGCATTGGGGACTAGGAGTGGACTGAAAGGGATTGGCGAACAATTGGCGACAATGTCAAGATGTGGTTTAAGGTTAAAAAGGGGGGGAAAAAAAATATTAATTAAAGAAATAAAACTATTTTTATTTACAAATACATTACAAATGAGCACAGGTTTTCAGACAGCGAAAACAGCAAACACAAAAACAAAAATCCCCCCCCCCCCCCAAATCAATCAATAACTGTAAAACAGCACAGCAACAACTGCAAACAGCACAGCAAAAAAATTATAAATAAATAAATTTAACTTTTAAGACAAAAACTGGCTAGAGAGCTCTTTAAAAATTCACAGCAGCCGTAACAAAATATATATGTATTATATTGAAGATGCATAAATATTGTGCATCCGGAATAAATATAAATACCAATACCTGCACCAATGGCGAAGACTTAAAGAGTTTCACAGCAAAAATACTTTCAACAGAAAATAAATACTATCAGACAATTACCATAAATGCCAGGAGTCATACTTGCTCCAAAAGCACGACACCCATAATTCTAAAGTAGTAGATAACCTCGTCATACGAAATCACCAGAGTTTCTGTCTTAACACAGGAAAAAACACTAGTTCCAGGAGGAAGACTGACACTTTCATGGCGACAGCAGCTTCTTAGCTGCCCCGGGACAAATACCATGTTCCGGAAAAACCGGGGACTAAACAAGGATATCCACTCCACCTCGGAAACAAAACCTTCAGGAGCCACCATCGCCCACTACCATGGAATACAGTCTCCTCAGGAACTAGACCAAGGTCGTCCTCCGCTCTCCACATGTTACCATCGCCAAGACCATCCTCACTGGCGGACAACCTCTGCTGCTGCCGCAACCATCAACAAGGCGAGACTCGAAACTGGACTGCTGCCGAGTTCTCCTCAGAGAACTGGACTAGTGAGCCGCTGAAACTGACTGCCCGACATAAAAACTGAGAGACAAACGACACCTCGCCTCCCCAAACAAAACACAGGTAAACAACTCAAAATACTGGAGAGCAGGCAAACAACTTAACTAGGTAGTTTAATTAAAAATATAAATGACCTTAAAAATATATATATACTATATATATATATATATATATATATATATATATATATATATATATATATATATATATATATATATATATATATGTGTGTGTGTGTGTGTGTGTGTGTGTGTGTGTGTGTGTGTGTGTGTGTAACGGCTACACAATTTTGATAAGACCAAGAAGATTAAAGAAGAACAATCGTAGGCCTAAAAATCGCTGCTTCATAGGTAATGTTCTTGACAATTACGTATGAGGAAAGAGGCACGAATAAAAAAAAAAAAAGCTTGAACAAGTCATATACAAACCCACACGGTTTCTTCTCCAAGAAAGCATACTAGGACGGTCTCATCCCGAATGCCAACAAGGAGCCAGAAAAAGGGATATAGACAGCTTGCAAAGAGAGAGTAATAATCGAGATCAAAATTCAGCAAAGCCTTTCCTACCTTACCTCATTGCCTCCAGCTAGTGAGATCAATGAAAGATAAATGAGATCAATGGAAGATGAATGAGGTCAATGGAAGATGAATGAGATTAATGGAAGATAAATTATGTCCCCTGTCATTATGTTTTCATTGAAGCACCTCGCGAAAGGAAGTTAAATATTTGGCCCCAGTGGCGCGCGCACAAAAAAAAAAAAAAAAAAAAAAAAATAGAAAGGAAATATCTGTTTTGGGGAATATTCCGGGAAACATTAGGATGGATTCAAAGAAACAGCTCAAATAAGAAACTTTTATATGAAAATCTTAAAATGTAATTCAGTGATGATAAAGCAGCAATAGGTCTGGTCAGTAATTGGATGAGCTTTCTCTAGAAATGTCTGACGTCATTATTACATAGTCATCTTGAACATGTCTTGCAAGCTTATATTAAAGGGACATGTTAAAAACCACAAAGGAAACATTCTCTGGCGGAATTATTAATAGAAAAAGCTTACGATGATTATGTAGACATTTTATATCTTCCAAGTTTGCGCCTTGAAAGACTCTTTACGGTCGTTACTATTGAAACTACTTCCTGCGTCTAAGGATTGCAGCAAGTCAAGAATGTGCAGATAAAAGTTGTCTGGAATGGTATCTGCAATCTGTAGACTTGATACGATGCTTTATAATCTTCATTATGGTCGTGGTAATGTATAGATACTAAAGCAACATTAGTCAATGTACTTTTTAAAATTGAAGGCTTACTTAGAGCTAGAAGATTTGGTAACGTTACCAGTGATCTTTAAGGCACGTATCTATCCTCTTGATGTCAAGTGCTCTTTTTTGTTCAAAACTAGGTCATAAATGGGTCATATTGCCCCGGTATGGGTGCCCGCGATATATACTCTTTGTCAGTGGCTCTAATATTTCCCCTGTATTTCAATGCCGGAATATCCATTATTTACTCAAACTCGAGCATATTGGTTCTTATAACTCTGAGCTGACAGTGTTAAGACAACGCCATGTGTCTGATGGAATCTTTAATTTAGATTGCCAGCGCCAGACCGGTGTTAGTAATGCAAGGCGAAGACATCACAGATGGTATTCCCTTAGGCATCGAACTCACAACAAACGAAGTGGAGGAGGATGTATTCTTCAGATGATAGTTGAATTTTAGTCCCCCGACCCCAGCGTTACCCAAGAATTTATTTATAAGCTATTATGAACAGCTTAAAAATCGTTTTATTTAACAGCAACGAGTGTTTTCTTTTTTAAGTGTTATAGTACATTGTTTCATTCGGTTGTATTTATAAACATGAATGTGTTTCTATATGACATCCAGGTAACATATCCGGTACTATTTATAAACGCAGGCTACATTAAAAATATCTTTTTCTCAAATATAAGAAACGCTATTTCAGAGCACACATGCACGGTTATTGAAATGAAGGAGGTTGCGGTACCTTCAGAAAATAAAGGATAAACCAAGAAAGATGAAATACAGAAAAAGAGCAAGACTTCCACATAACATTCTCTCTGAAAAAGATAAAAATGAATAAAACGTTGTGGAGAACTATTAAATTAAAGCGTGCCTGGCGGCCACAAAACATCCAATATTCCGAAACAAGTCCAACGACTTTGTCAAAGAAACTTTGCTGAAGTATTGGAATATGTAGCTTGAGACGCCTCTGAATATTCAACTTTTCGTTTTGTATTTGCCTAAGGCAGGCTTGACGCTGAAGAAAACTGTTTTTACATTCGCAACAAAACCTTATTTTCTATCTCACAGCTGATCAATCACAATTAATATATATATATATATATATATATATATATATATATATATATATATATATATATACACGTATATATATATTATATATACTATACGTATACATATGTACTCACAATACACACATACACGCACACACCACACAAAACCACACACACACACACACACACAACACACATATATATATATATATATAATATATATATTATATATATATATATATATATTTATTTATATATATATAATATATATTATATATATATATATATATATTTGCTATAAAAAAGACATGATAAATATCTTATTTTGGGCGTCAGTAATTTTATTTTGAGTACAAATTTTGGGATGAAAATGATGGAAGTCTCTCAGTGATTTTCATGAAGATTATAAGAAAATGCTCGACTTAATAATAGTTATAAGAATACGGACGAAAAGTTAAAAAACCACCCCGCCATACAGCTAATGGCGTTTAATTATTAGAATAATGACAAAAATACAATATACAATATATCCGGTGCATGACTGATTGACTTTAACAAGGTTCTCTGGTGACGTAACGTCTCACAGTATTAGCGAAGTTTATTAAACATATTTGGCGTCAAAACAGTAGAGGAATCTATGATAAAAAAATATATAATATGTTTCATTTAATATGAAATATGATGTTTGTGGTAATCTGTGATTTGCTATCTACTTTCGTTTTTCCCGCCATTTATCTGAATTACTTAACAATAAAGGAATGCTTTTATTACTGTATTAGATAATTTGTTTATTTCATCAGTCATTATAATACCCCTTTACCTTGACTACCTCAACTCTCTTAATTATCCAACTAATTCTGAGTAGTCGAGATAACGCAGCAAAACGAAATGAAAGAAGTTAGCGCGAAAAATCCGCTTAAACGTAATCACCACTCCATCCCAAATCCCCCAAAGCAGGCAGCAGTAAGTCTGTCCTGCCTTCTAAATGCAAATAGAGGTTATCCAGAACCCTTCACTTTCCAGCGCGGATATTGTGTTTCAGTTGGAAGAATGCTGCATCGGCATTGGCTGCTGCATAATGCTGTAAATGCATTGTTGTTTAGAATTGTATCACCACGAAATGACTGTTCACTTCTGCAAACTCGAGTTCAAAGAGGCAGCTTTTAGGTCGTCAGTAGGTTTCTACTTAGTTTAAAGTGCTATGTTTATAGATAGCCATTGAAAAGGATGTCATAAAAATATTAACATGTAATTATTACCGGCTTCAGTAGCCTCTCTCTATGTCTATGTATACAATATATATATATATATATATACATATATATATATATATATATATATATATATATATATATATATATATATATATATATATATATACGTATATATATTATGCATCAATGTAGCACGAAGTTTACAGTTTGTCAATCTGGGCGGCGTGTTCTTTAAGCCTAAGAAACAAGGAGACAGGATCAAGGAACAATCCAGGATTATTTAAATTTCTTGTTGACGTGGCTTCAATTATAATAGATTCCAACAGGTTCCTTTTGCGGTGATCTTTGACCTTAAAGATTATCGAGGAATTATCCCAGTTAATAGCATGACCTGCCATCCACTCTCAAAGGTATGGAAAGCCCATTAGTACTCTGCAAATTATACTTAGAAACTTTCTATCTACCTAGTTATCTATGTATCTCTCATTCTCTCTTACCTTCTTCAGCTGAAAGTTTACGAAAAATGATTTATAAACCTCTCTATCTATATGTTTTAAATTTATCTCTCTATAGGCTTTTAAACCTATCTATCTCTAGGTTTTGAACCTATCTATCTAAAGGTTTTTAAACCTATATATTTGCTGTTCATATTTCTATCTAACTCTATTTTTCTGTCTTTCTTAAACCGAAAACTCTTATAAAAATGGTTTTTAAACCTAACTATCTATAGGTTTTTAAACTATTTGTTTATAGGTTATTAAATTTATTTATTACCTATTAATATATCTATCTATCACTCTAACTTTCTTTCCTCAACAGAAAACCTTTATGAAAATGGGTTTTAAACCTATCTATCTGTAGGTTTTTAACCTATCTAAATGTAGGGTTTTAAACCTATCTTTCTATAGGTTTTTAACCTATCTATCAGTAGGGTTTTAAACCTATCTATTTATCTATCTATCAATCAATCTATCTATCTACCTTCAGCTGAAACCCCTTGTGGACAGAGTCAACAAACTGTAAACCCAAGAGGCTCCAATTCTCGCGTGAGCAAAGAAAACAGAAGCAAACTTAGCTCAGCACTTACGAAAAATTGCTTTTAAACTATATTTCATGTTCATTGTCGTAAAATGTTTCCGATTCTTTTGCTAAAGCCTGTTTTTCAATATTTTTCAAAGGCGATAGCAGATTTTTTTTCTCCTTTATACCTTTATTGGATTTACTTCTCGGTGAATTCATCTTTTATCTCATGTTCATCGTTACATAATGAATGAGAGAAGAATATAAAACAATGTTTCCTAGCATCCCCTTGAACCATCCTCTTTTCATCCTTAAACACCTCAACCACAAATGCAGAAAGCTGGAATTGCCTCTACGATATTCAGCCCTTCAATGTCTACGTTTTTTCCTCTCAGACCGTTTTCAAAACTAACTTTGACATATTCAGGTTTTTATATACAATTCTTAAGGACACTTCCCAATTTCTCCAAGAGAAAATAATAGTCTAATTCTGTTTTTTATATATATTAAAGTGGCCTGAGCAGTCAACACTTAGAATTAAAATATCTATCTTTCAATCTTACGATGATTTGAAATCCGAATTTTCACCCAATCCTATCCTAATACCTATTCAGTTCTGTGTGATGGTATCCTGTCCACCATGAAATCAATGAGGATGAAAAGGAGCGTATTAAATTATATGTTCTGTGATGTAAAAGTGGCAATTTCCTTTTGCAGTTCAAAGTGTTTATACAACAACGTTATTGCAAGGGTGCGTGGATTTTTGTAGCACAAAAGATGATTAAAATACTGCTCCGTTGAACTTAAATAAAATGACGGCTGAATTCATAGTCGATAATGATGTCTCTAAAGTATTGCGATTCGTGACATTTGTAGTCTAATTTATTTTACGTCTATACTCCTTTTAATTTATTTATTAATTTATTTACCTAATATTTTCCTACGTGCATAGGTCGCAATGCCAAAGGCAGACTCTTTCAGTGATACTGTCTAAAAGAACAAACCACCAGTGTTTCCCTTATGAAAGATATATATGCTCCTTACCTGCTGAGTTTGTAGAGTCGGTTTTAAACATCGGAATCGAAAATTTTCGAAACATAATATTCTTCTCACGAGGGAGTATCACCACCTCTATACATCTGGAATGATAATAAAAAAAGACAAGGTGTAATTAACAGGATATTAGACGAAATTTCAGGTTATACATACATATATATATATATATATATATATATATATATATATATGTATATATATAATATATATATATATATATATATATATATATATATATATATATATATATTATATATATATATATATATATATCATCCAGATTAAGGGACGGAATCAGAAGCAGAAGACACAGTATCCTTTATTCCAAGCTTTCGTGATTCATAATCACATCATCAGGGATATCTACAACAATAAATACAATATATCAATATAAATATAAAATTAAAAGAGCTATATACAAAACTTTAATTTTAAAAGCGGACGAAGGAAACTGATAAAAACGAAATAAAAAGTAAATTGTTAAGAAGCAGAAAAACATACGTGAACAAAGACGCACTTAGAAACAAAATAGTAAAATTCAAAACATACTTAAATACAGACACACTTAAAAAAAAAAAAAAAAAATTGCTAATAAATAATGAATAAATACTGGAGGTTAAACCTACCATTTACAGAGGATAAGACGCACTAAGAACAAAACATACAAAAATTTTGAGAAGTCAAGAGTTAAGAAAAGATACAAGGGGAACAGCGGTTGTTTGGCAGTTCAGAGAAGGAACTCGTGTTTTAATATTTAATGTTTCGAGGATAAGTAGTTTTCTTGTGGTTGTTTGTATAACCAATGATCTTAAAAATCTTCATAGATGATTTCAGTTTTGCGATTTAATTGTAGGCTACGTATATTAGAGGGATTCCGGATTTGTCAATCGCATCCGGTTCTATAACTTATTTCCTCTATGGAATCGGCCCCTCACCCCTGAGAAGCCGCCTGGTTCCAATATATTTTTCCCAAATTACATTTAGGACAGTTGTACTCGTAGACAACACCCGAGACGACATCAAAGGCGGTAGCCGATCCTTGAATCTGAAAAGATAGCCAATATTTTTTAGGGTTCTTGGGTATTGTTTTTAGATTGATGGCCCCAATAATGTATTTTGGACGGTTTTCAAAAATCCCTTCGAATTTTATCTTCATATAAGAAAGGAAATGTTGGCATAGAGTGGGAGTTTAGGAACGTCAAAAACACTTTGGGCCTATTGGGAGAATTTTCTATTTAGAAGTTTTTTTTGAGAATCGTGTGAAAAACATTGGTGTAGGGAAACAATTATTGGTAAAGTATTGTTTGTAAGAAGACATTTCTTGGGTGAAAGAGGTTCCGTCCGATTGTTAAAGATAATGCACGATGTATAAGAGTGTAGATAGAGTTCAGTTTAAAATTGATAAAACAAAAGCTATAAAAAATTAGACCCCAGACCAGTAAAAGTTTTCTTTCTGAATATAGATGTGTTAAACCTTGTCATTACCTTTGGTTACGAGTATATCTAAAAATGCTAGCTTGGATTCGTGTTCTTTTTCCTATTGTGAAAGTGATGTTGTGATGATAGGAATTACAAAGTTCTAAAAGCGTTCAGCATCGTGGTCTTGTTTAAACGATAAAGTGTCATCAACATATCTAGCATAGAATAGGGGGCGATAGGCTAAGGGCACTCATCGAGTTTCGCTCCTCCAGGGAGCACATGAAGATGTTGGCGAACGTAGGTCCGAGAGGAGACCCATGGCCATGCCTCTATTTGTCTGAAAGCCACACCATTAAAATAAAAGCCGTGTCCCCACACGGCCAGTTCTAAAAACATCTTAAAAGGGAGCGGCTAAAACTATGATACAATGAATCGGAGGTGGGAAAAAGTTTGTCCAAACTTATATCTATCGTTTTCTCTAACAGGTATATTTAGTGAATAACGACTCCACATCGAAGCTTGGCCATGAAAGGTCCGAATCTTGTGGAAGAATGCGTTGTTTAAACTGTTTCAGAGTTAGATACAGTATACTTATTAGTGGTCAGGGGCTCCAATAGGGAACAAGAAATTTAGCCAATTTGTAATTTGGAGTTCTAAAGGAGGCCCAGATAGGGCGAAGGGGGACGTTGGGTTTGTGGACTTTTGGGTAGGCCGGTACAAAATTCCAAAGAGGAACCTGTAACAAAAAGATCATGGTATGTGTTTTCGTTAATGATGTTCTCATTCTTAAGCTACGGAGAAATCTATTGATCTTGTCTTCCCATTCTAAAGATGATTTGATAATTAGGGAGACCAATTTTCTACAATTTAGTAGGGTCATTTAAGATTTTGGGTCATTTTGTTGACGTAATTCCGATTTGCTAAGATGACAGTTCCCTCCCCTTATCAGGCTTCGTAATAATCAAATCATCACGCTTGGACAGTTTTGAGGGTTTCACATCATTCTTATTAAAAAGGGGGCCCATGTGTTTTTAGTTTTAGAAAAAGCGTTAACGTGATAGAAACCCTCAATTCATTTTGTAAACGACTGAGATCAGTACACAAAAATTCAGATTTTTTTAGGCGGTGGAATAATGTTTCAAGGGGCAAGTAGAACTGGCAGAACGTAGGTTTGTATTAGGCAGACAAAATTCTAATCCGAAAGACAAAGGAATTGTTCCTCACGTTTAGATAAAAAATACTTAGAAAAATTAAAACAGTTTTGTTGTAGCCATGAATCTAGGTAAGTTAATTCCAAGATTAGACAGTTTTTTTTCTTTGATGCCTTCTCTGTATAAAATCAACGAAACTCTGATACTTTTGTTTAAAAAGCCTAGTAAACACAATTCTTCCAAGAACGAGAAGGAGTCCACACTTCATTACGAAAGTCATTAGCAAGCCCTATTTATTAAGTCGTTCGTAAGCCTTTCTGTTTTACAAAATAATTTCGTGGTGTAATAGGTACTTAGTGGTGTCAAGGTAAATTGGGAATTATATAAGGAGCTTTTATACATTCTAAACTTACAAACTTTGGAACACTTATTTATCTGGCAGTACTGTAGAAATCCACATCCAGGCTTACTTTCTCCTTTTTTCGGTAAAGTTTTTCAAGTTTACGACACTTATGAAGAAGTAATGGGCCATATCTTGCTCGAACGAATTGCTGAAGTTGAGGTAACTGTTGAAACGGAGACGAAGAATGAAGAGACATACGAAATAAACAAAGTTAAGCTCCATTGTACTGTATAATACTCCCGTAAGAGGGCCATCAACAATCAGGGGTAAGGGCGAACTCATCGCACATCACATTCTCATCCAGATTAAGGGCAGGAATTCAGAAGCAGAAGACACAAGTATCCATTTTATTCCAAGCGTTTCGTGATTCATAATCACATCATCAGGATATTCTACAACAATAAAATACAATATACAATATAATATAAAATTAAAAAGAGCTATATACAAAACTTTAATTTTAAAAAGCGGACGAAGGAAACTGATAAAAACGAATAAAAAGTTAAATGTTTGAAAGCAGAAAACAAAGGTAAATGACAAGTTTAACACATCTATATTCAGAAAGAAAACTTTTACTGGTCTGGGGGTCTAATTTTTATAGCTTTTGTTTTCAATCAATTTTAACTGAACTCTATCTACACTCTTATACAATCGTGCATTATCTTTAAAACATCGGACTGGAACCTCTTTCACCAAGAATTTTGTCTTCTTACAACAATACTTTACAATAATTGTTTCCCTACCCATGTTTTTCACACGATTCTCAAAAAAACCTTCTAAAATAGAAAATTTAAATCCTCCAATAGGCCCAAAGTGTTTTTGACGTTCCTAAACATCCCACTCTATGCAACATTTCCTTTCTTATATGAAGATAATTTCGAAGGGATTTCTTGAAACCGTCCAAAAATACATTGGGGCCATCAATCTAAAATTAATACCCAAGAACCCTAAAAATATTGGCTCTCTTTTACAGATTCAAGGATCGGCTGACCGCCTTTGATGTCGTCTGGTGTTGTCTACGAGTACAACTGTCCTAAATGTAATTTGGGAAAATATATTGGTATCCACCAGGGCGGCTTCTCAGGGTGATGGGCCCGATTCCCATAGAGGAATAAAGTTATAGAACCGGATGTCGATTGACAAATTCCGGAATCCTCTAATATACGTTATCCATACAATTAAATGCAAAACTGAAAATCCATCTATGAAGATTTTAAGATCATTGGTTATACAACAACCCACAAGAACTACTTATCCTCGAAACATTAAATATTAAAAAAACAACGAGTTCCTTCTCTGAACTGCCAAACACCGCTGTTCCCTTGTATCTTTCTAACTCTTTGCCTCTCTCAAAATTTTTGTATGTTTTTGTTCCTTAGTGGCGTCTTATCCTCTTAATGGTTAGGTTACCTCCAGTAATTTTATTCAATTTTTTATTAGCAATTTTTTTTTTTTTTTTTTTTTTTAAGTGGTCTGTATTTTAATTATGTGTTTTGAATTTTACTATTTTGTTTCTAAGTGCGTCGTTGTTCACGTATGTTTTCTGCTACTTCACAATTTTTCTTTTTATTTCGATTTTATCAGTTTCCTTCGTCCGCTTTTAAAATTAAAGTTTTTGTTATATAGCTCTTTTTCTTTTAATTTTATATTTATATTGATATATTGTATTTTATTGTTGTAGATATCCCTGATGATGTGATTATGAATCACGAAAGCTTGGAATAAATGGATACTGTGTCTTCTGCTTCTGAATTCCTGCCCTTAATCTGGATGAGAATGTGATGTGCGATGAGTTCGCCCTTACCCCCTGATTATATATATATATATATATATATATATATATATATATATATATATATATATATATATATATATATATATATATATATTAATCAAAGCCGAGAATCCTTTCCGTATGTTTTTTCTGCTCATCTTCTTGCTCTTGTAAATGCGTTGGAATTATAAATATCCTAATGATTTATCCTTAAGTACTGGAGACTTGAAATTTTGGGATATTATAAAAAAAAAATACAATTAAGATATGCAGCCTTTACCTATGGTGAAAAACACAGTGAGGGAGGGGGGGGGGGGGGGATTGTGCCCAAATTCTTTAAACATTACCAAAATAAGTTTCCTTGAAATTGCTGGAAAGATTTCATTACCTGGGTCTGATTTTTAATTATCGTTTATTCCTCTTCTA
Organism: Macrobrachium nipponense; assembly: GCF_015104395.2. Classification (NCBI taxonomy): domain Eukaryota; kingdom Metazoa; phylum Arthropoda; class Malacostraca; order Decapoda; family Palaemonidae; genus Macrobrachium; species Macrobrachium nipponense. Next base: position 37,372,675 of record NC_061093.1, read on the forward strand.
TATTTCAACGATTTTGTTGCATGTCATTTCTTCGGAGAAAGACTAGTCTCCCTTACTCCATGTCCGTGCGCTAATTTGCTCATTAAAACGAACCTATCTGGGTAATAAAAGCGGTTATCGAGTGTTATATTTAACCTCGAAATTTTAGGCTCTTGCAAAATAAATCTTCATTGTGACTTCGCAATTATAATATGGAAATGGAGTTAGTTTCAGAGTGGTCGAGCTATTGAAAGAGATTAAGGTTAATACCTACTCATCCTTTGATGTTAAGTCCATCACATATTAATTTTGCACAAATCACCGGAACACATATAATGATCATCGGATACAATTAGTTTATAATCCAGATCAGCCATAGTTCAATGGTGATTCTTGAGTAATCACAGTGAAATTATCAGAAGTTTATTTTTTGTGGGGGATGGGGGGATTGTTAGGAGGGGAGGGGTCATGACTAACAGACTAATAAACGAAATATCTAAATAGTGGGTCACGAAATGTCTCAGCAGTGAGGAAGTAAATATCTGAAACAACACATTGACTGAGAGAAATAAAAAAAAAATCTTATATATACTTTGTAAAACTCGGAATAAAGCTTACTTTGCAAGTTGGTGGACAGATCAAACGTGGAGCACGTTCCAGACGATTTCCAATTAGTGCTGGCTGGACGATACGGTAACTACTCTTAAATTAAAAACAACAGCCTGGTAAGAGGTTAGTGATAGGACGTTGTCCCTGGAGAGAGAGAGAGAGAGAGGAGAGAGAGGAGAGAGAGAGAGAGAGAGAGAATTGTTTAACTTATGAATGATAATTCTTATGCCAAATCTGTATTACTTAAGTTCCCAGTATAAAATCTTTAGGGCATTCACAGTTATTTATTGTAAGATAGTAAAGGTACTAAGATTTTCAGTAATTCACTCTCGCTCTCTCTCTCTCATCTCCTCTCTCTCTCTCTCTCTCTTTAATATTATATATATATATATATATATATATATATATATATATATATATAATATATGTATACTATATATATATATATATATATATATATATATATATATATATATATATATATATATATAGTATATATTTCCCGCGCACACACACAAAATATGTGTGTGTGTGTGTAACTACCCTCTGTTTATTATCTGAAAATCTCTATACAAGAGCAATATCTTCAATGAAAATTATAATTCATGTTTATTTTTATATCCTTCCACAGGTAAAATAATCTTTGAAACAAATACTAAAACCAAAAATATCTTCCCCACATTAACACATTTTTGCTGCTAATATTTTTATCTTTTAATATTTGTTATTATATACAATGTCATTTCCAAAGCAAAATAATTTTCTTTCCTATTTTTCTACATTTAGTTTTTTGTTTATTTTTATTCCCTGTCCCTCTTTAGTATAAAATAAAACGTCTTACCATAACTTCCATTATTTTACAAAGGACAACATGGCATCCCATAATTCGAGAAAAAACAGCCAAAACACGTCACATCTCGCCAGCTCCCCCTGCCATTCACAGGGTCTTTTCTCCCGTGGACCTTCTTGCATGGCTCTCGTTCTCTTTGTGCAATAGACCGTATGACACGTGTCCCCTCCACAATGGTAAAACATTCTTCCCTTTTCTTCTGCGAATTACTGTATTTCGGCTTCCTAAGAGATACTAATTCAGATTCCTTTCTCTCCTCGTAAGTTTGAGAATAGAGATTTCTAACTTTTGGCACAGAACATCCGTTGTCCATTTTTTTCAGTATATCATTACATAGCAATATAAACGTATTTAACTCACAATGCTTTGCAGCGTAATACTGTTGTAAGTGTGCTGCTGAACAAACTGTATGTCATGCAAAACTATCTCCTTTGCTGCGCAGTTCTATTATAGTCTAAAGTTACTGGATTTGGTATACAAATAGTTAGCAAGCATTTTTGAACTGCAACTCCCCTTCACTTCATCCTATTCCTTAATGGAAATCTGCCCAGGATACATAAAAGCCCAATGTCTTGGCATTTTGGTTTAATCTAGACTTCGGGTAATACTATGGTACTAAAGCACATCCGTTGTCCATTTTTTTCAGTATATCATTACATAGCAATATAAACGTATTTAACTCACAATGCTTTGCAGCGTAATACTGTTGTAAGTGTGCTGCTGAACAAACTGTATGTCATGCAAAACTATCTCCTTTGCTGCGCAGTTCTATTATAGTCTAAAGTTACTGGATTTGGTATACAAATAGTTAGCAAGCATTTTTGAACTGCAACTCCCCTTCACTTCATCCTATTCCTTAATGGAAATCTGCCCAGGATACATAAAAGCCCAATGTCTTGGCATTTTGGTCTAATCTAGACTTCGGGTAATACTATGGTACTAAAGCAGTCTTTGTTTCATTTCGGTTATTAAGGTCTTGTGACAGATTTCCTGAGTCTTAGAGTTATTTACTTAGTGCTCCCAAATCGTAATTCTAATTAGCATTTACTCTGGACGTATATTTTCTTGTATTATTTCCTGTTGCCTATACGTTCGATTTTCCTTTTGCTTAAAATTATATTTCCCTTTATGATATGATTAATAACAAAGTGGTGATTGACAACTAAATGAGTCCATAATTATAATTAGACGAATTTACGACCAAAATGAACAAAATCAGCGTTTGTATTTGAAGAAAAATATAAAGTTCAAGGAAATCTTATTGTCGACTTTGAACCTCTCTATTTCTTTTGTGTGTGATTCATTTATCATTTTTTTTACCGGAAGGTCCACAGTTTTCTCTGAGAGAAACCTCATCAGTTCCTTGTCTTTTAGTAGCTTACTTACATAACCCGTGTACAAGGCCAGTCTTTAAAAGTTATAGTAAAAATGTTTCGCTTAAGAGAAACATACCAGAGTCATGAATACCTAATACTACTTGTCCTGAGGTAACGTTAAATAAATTTCTTCTCTCATTCAGGCTACATATGTGATACACAAATGAATCCCCTTAGCTTGTAAATCAGGGACAGATCTGACACATAAGATAATATATTTGTCAGTAACAAACCGTATTTTTCATTCTTGTGAACACAATGGACGGTACACTTATGCTACAAGTTTTATTAGGAGGAAGTATTTTCTTACTATGAATATATTATTTCTTATTGAATATCGTTAGATTACGGAATATAATCTACAAAATTTAGCTTTAGCAAATTTTATGTACAACCATAACTAAGACATAAGTAACTGAGGGAATGAAAAGACACGTAAACCTGACGGACAGACAACGAGCGACAAGAAAAAGAAAGCATTTGAACAAAGAGTTCTAAAGACACGCACAAACTCGCAAGAAAAAAAGGCCTTTGCAAGATCTGTTGGTTGCTTCTGCTGACAAGTCTGACAGACTCAGGAACAACAGACATTACAGGAACTTGAAGACGGAAAATGTTGAATGTGTTTTCAGCTCCTCGAAGCTGAAACGAGGACAAGGAGAGACATCTGAAACGTTTCGTTAGGCTTCAAGTAATGGTAAAACGTAGACGCTTTGTCATTCATGAGACCTGTACACTGAACACACACACACACATACGCCCACACACACACACACACACCACACACACTCACATATATATATATATATATATATATATATATATATATATATATATACTATATATATATATATATATAATATATATATATATATATATATATATATATATATATATTATATATAATAGTATATTACTATATATATATATATATATATATATATATATATATATATATATATATATATATATATATATATATATATATATATTTAACTTTATATCTATATATATTATATTATATATATATTATATATATATATATAGTATATATATATATATATATATATATATATATATATATAATATTATATACTATATATAATTATATAATATATATATATATATATTATATATATATATATATATATATATATATATATATATATATACTATATATATATATTATTATATATATATATATATATATATATATATTATATATATATATATATATATATATATATATATATATATATATATATATATATTACAGACAACTACTCCACACACCTTTTCTAAATCCATAGTATCTTCCCTCCTACCAGCTGCTTTACCTTTTCAACCAAAAGTGTTCCATAAAACTTTCATGATATGCTAAGCACAATTATGCACATACAAATCTCTTTGTTTTCTCTATCATTTTTACCCTTTTAGAAAGGTTAAATTTTTGCTCTCAGTCAATCCTTGGTCCCTTCCCTAATGTGGTCGCTCCTTACATATCCTAGTCATCCATTCTATGATACTTTATCCATCACACTATTTTCAATCAACGGCGTGAATCTAAAACCTAGCGTTTAGCAGATCTGCAACTACACAAATCTCGTATTCCCCGCAATTATGAGCATTTACAGAATTTACTTTGATTTTTTCGTCTGCGTATTCAGGGAATGTCCCCTCAGTCTCTGAGATCCTTCCTCATTAACTTCTATATATCTACCACTTACCTCTCGCCCCCTTCCCCTTCGGCATAATCAGCTCGCCCATGTGTAATCTTCCAACTTCACTATTCGGGCTAAATTATCCCTCGATTCATCCTGGTTTGCTCAAGATTCATATTTAATGACACTCACTTGCCGCCTAACTACGTCTGCGCTTTTATTTTTTCGTAATAAATCGTCTGTTTAGTAAATGACGCCTCAATATTTTCTAGCGAAAGATTTCTTTATTTCTATTAAAACTGCGCTGGATTTCAGCACACCTGATCACGTATAAAGAATCCAGTAAGATAAGTTTTATTTGATTTGATTTTCTACGTTTTATTTTCATTTAAGAAAATGAGCCTTCAGTATGGACACATTTTCCCTTCTGCGCAGCATTTCCGCTTCTCAGGAAGTCGTTAGGGATGAGGGCGTCAAATATTTACAGTTGGGTGGGCTTACATCATAACCTATCATCTTAAAGATTTCCTTACGCTACTAGTTAAAGTTTTTCTACATTCAATTTTCGTTTTCGTATATAGCCCTCTGGACCTGAGTACTATAACCTCCTAAGGTCTCTAGATGAAATTTAAGTTATATAATCTGTGCACTAACTATAATAACTCCTCAATACATTTTTTTCTCTCTAATAACATTACTGTTATTACCAGTATTATGATTACTATCTTTCATACTACCTCAGCTATTGTGTGGATAGTGCCGTTTATTCATTTTTTTATCATGTTGTCTCATGTCTCTAGATTGTGTATGTTACTGTCTGTATTTTGTCTGTTCCATGTATATGGCCCTGAGTTGAAATAAAGGATATTATTATTATTATTATTATTATTATTATTTTATTTTATTATTATTATTATTATTATTAATTCCAATGCTCAAGCAGTGTTACTGGATGCAATGTAAGCTACTGCCAACTTATTTCCCTCTATTTTCAATAATGACTCTCTGCAGTATAGGATTAAAAACTAAAACCCTTTCTATATCCGTAAGGAAAATTTCCTTTGAAGAAATTTAGAGATGGCAAGAAAACTGAACGTCATAGCTTCCTCACTCACCATGTATTGGCCAACAGTGAAATTCTTAAGCCCTTTAACATACGGTCAACCCTTTCCAGCAGCATTGCTAAATAAAGCACCATTGTATATTACTCTGACGTGGACTTGATATCTCCCTCCCTCAATTTAGTCAATGCCACTCTTCATTTTACAGACCCAATAGAGAATGTCACTAATCTGGCTATATGCCTTTTTTTATGTGCTTCTAATCACAGACATTTTCTAAACTATTTCCATGAATTTATCCCATATCCTTTTTAATCAGTACGTGTGTGTAAATGTATGATCGCATTCAATACAGTCCAAATAGAAAAAAAAAAACATTAAGAAACGGTAAGTCGTAGTAAAAGTTTAATATCGTGAACGTCAGAGAGAATGTAATAACCTCGTCTCACTACGAGAATGAGAGGAAAAAAATGTGCAATATCCTCGTTTCATTACAAATACCAGTCAACGTTTCATTTGTGACGTACTTATTCCTGTAGTATTCTGTTTCCGGGAAATTGGACAGGCAGAATAATATTTATGTCTTATTTACTGTACACACACACACACAAATGCACACACACACACACAAACACAACACCCCCCCTCCCCGCACACACATATATTTACATGTGTTGTGATAAAATTCATTCAAGGGATGTGATGTGATTATTCATTTTCTCTTGTTTTCATTTGTACTCTCTATTTGAAAGATAACTGTTACTACTGTCATAAAAATTTTAACGCTTCATCCCTTAACGTTCATTGTCATATCACACCGACTGAATTTACATATGCTCCTGAATTACTCAAGTTAATTACACACACTTTTAGTTCTACCACCACCAACAATAGTACGAAAACCACTATTATTACAGCTACTTATAACGCAAGTACGATTAATTTAAAAAAAATAAAGTCTGAACATCACTCTTCATATAAATCTTGATTAGCAGGTGCCTAATTGCCTTTCATTTCCCTTTGGTAAAAACATTTATTTTCTCGTGTTACGACTGATAAGACGAAAACAATTTTAGGTCATTTGTCTTCTTGGTGGGCCTCACTGGTTCCTCCATTAAGAGGAAACTGTGTTTTTGGGGTAAAGAAAATTTTCATTTGCTGAGAGGTTTTATGGATTTTTCATCTGACATGAATTATCACCCGTTACCACTTTTACACTGAGCGTGAATTTCTCCCGTTGCGTTAGCATATTTGCTAATATTCTCTTTGATTATTCATAGCAAATTAGACTAGATTTCAGTAGAAGGACGGAAGGTTTGGGAAAGACCGCTGACAGGCGTAGTTGTAATAAGCTGTTTCGTTAAATCTTTAAGAAGGAATCTATTCATTGAAATCAAATAAATCATTAAGTACATACAGTATTATTTCTGTAAATCTACGGTTTTTTGTCTTATATATGTTCTGAGTATTGTTTCAAAAACAAGTACAATAAGATGTCTTAGGTGAAATATGAAAGACAGAAGGGCGCATGAACAAGAATACGTAGAGAATTACATATCAATAAAAGCCATCCTTCTTCCAAAAAGTGAAGTTTGGGTACTAAAAGTTAATAAAAAAAATAAGCGTCATAATGTACCATAAAAAGGGCTTAAATATATTGAGAAATGTTAAGACTAAAAAATGAATCGCATACACATATACATTAATCATATATATAGAATATATATAATATATCTATAATATATCATATATATATATATCATATATATATACATATATATATATATATATATATATATATATATATATATATATATATATGTACATATATATACTATATATATATATATATATATATATATATATATATATATATATATATATATATATATATATATATATATATATATTATAATATATTACAGACAACTGCTCCACACTTTTTCCTACCTTTTCTAAATCCATAGTATCTTCCCTCCTAACAGCTGCTTTACCTTTTCAACCAAAAGTGTTCCATAAAACTTTCATGATATGCTAAGCACAATTATGCACATACAAATCTCTTTGTTTTCTCTATCATTTTTACCCTTTTAGAAAGGTTTAATTTTTGCTCTCAGTCAATCCTTGGTCGCTCCTTACATATCCTAGTCATCCATTATATATATATATATATATATATATATATATATATAATATATATATATATATATATATATATATATATATATATATATATATATTAATATATATATATGTACGTGTGTGTGTGTGTGTAACCAATCTTTTCATTACGATACTTACAACAGATACAATATTCAACTGCAATCATAAAATTAATCACTAACTCCATTTTCAAAGTTTATCATAAAAAAAGACTTATTGTTGGGAGTTTTTGTTTCACTGCTAAATAAAAGCGAGCGAAAGTTTGTTTTTACTTTTGTTGATAAGGGGTTTTCGACTGTCGATAAGAACTTCCAAATGGCAGGAAAATTTCAGGTCTCCCAGGGGAATTTACGATCAGGCCTTGAAAATGAGTTAGATATTCGACTATGTTCTTCAGTATTGCCTTTTGTGTTTAAAATTTTCAACTCTGAAAAGAGGATTCTCACAGAAAGAGGTAGCGATAAAAAAACAATATGAAAACTATATATCTGGGTAAAGTGCAAGAAATGTGCATAATAATAACGAGTAGGTGTTTACCATAAATGATTATTGATTTGCCATTATCACTATAAATAAGCTGGCGAACGGAAGTTAATAAATAATTAACATAATTTAATTATTACTATTATATTAACATTTACCCTTCACTATATTAAACTGAATATAATTAGTTCATGCCGGGAGCAAATCACCTTTAGTTGCAATTGCAGTCAATAATCTTTATACAAAAAAAAAAAAAAACATTATGTCTGTAATAGATATATAAGTTTTTATTTGTTTTATTCTAGCCCTCTTAATTGTTATTAATTTTGGTTTTTCTATGATATTGATAAAACATTTATTTATAAGTTTCATGAACCAAATCGTATTTTTGAATATGTTTTATTTAATATTACTCCATCTACATTACGCCTACTAACAACTGAGAATAAAACACTAGGATTAAACGATTATGAACACTCATGTCAAATCGGTGTATCTGACTTTATCATGGGATACTGGTGGACTGCCTATGGAACATATAAGTAATCACATATTATCATCCAGCATTAACGGATATATGTAAAAAAAAAAAATATTTCTTGAATTAAAGATAATCTACTAAATTTGTCATAAGAGTTCTCCAGCCGTAATTAAATAGTCTTCTTCGTCCCACTATAAGTTAAGAATTTCCTTTCTAATTAAAGTTCGCTCATATACGAGTATATTTTATAAAGATGACCCACCCTAGTGTACCTCTTTTTACATTCTCGTTTTTTTCTTCAATTTACAGTCCTCTCCTTCTCGCGCATAAAATCATCACAAAGATACCAAAGTTAACCTACCCTTCCATATGTAAATAAAAAAGTACAATAGATGCATAAATCATATTCTACTGCAAATATCCTACAAAAACAGTGGACACCAAGCAGAGGAATATTCTAGAATATGCCTTCTCCAGTGTGGATATTCTGACTTGGTTAAAAAACTATATGCATATCTCTCATAACTATGTGAGAGCTCTTGCAAAAGCGAAAGGCGAGCTGAAAGTTACATGTCTCTAACTGCCAACGCTTGCCTCAAATACATACGAGTAACTGGCATGAATTCTACTAAAAGGACGTTGTTTTTATACCCACTATACTATTCAGAAAGGAATTTGTGTTTACACCAACTAATCTATACTATTCCGAAAGGAATTTTTTTTTATACTAACTGATCTATACTATTCAGAAAGGAATTTATGCTTATACCAACTAATCTATACTACTCAAAAAGGAATTTCTTTTTATACACACTGAGCTATACTTTTCAGAAAGGAATTTTTGTTTATACCCACTGATCTATACTATTCAGAAAGGAATTTGTGTTTATACCAACTAATCTATACTATTCAGAAAGGGATTTCTTTTTATACCCACTGAGCTATACTATTCGGAAATGAATTTGTGTTTATACCCACTGAGCTATACTATTCAGAAAGGAATTTGTTTTTATACCCACTGATCTATACTATTCAGAAAGGAATTTGTGTTTATACCCACTGATCTATACTATTCAGAAAGGAATTTGTGTTTATACCAACCAATCTATACTATTCAGAAAGGAATTTCTTTTCATACCCACTTAGCTATACTATTCAGAAAGGAATTTGTGTTTATACTCACTGATCTATACTATTCAGAAAGGAATTTGTGTTTATACCCAATGATCTATACTATTCAGAAAGGAATTTGAGGAATTTGTGTTTATACCCACTGATCTATACTATTCAGAAAGGAATTTGTGTTTATACCCACTGATCTATACTATTCAGAAAGGAATTTGTGTTTATACCCACTGATCTATACTATTCAGAAAGGAATTTGTGTTTATACCCACTGATCTATACTATTCAGAAAGGAATTTGTGTTTATGCCAACTAATCTATACTATTCAGAAAGAAATTTCTTTTATACCCACATAGCTATACTATTCAGAAAGGAATTTGTGTTTATACTCACTGATCTACACTATTAAGAAAGGAATATGTGTTTATACCAACTAATCTATACTATTCAGAAAGGAATTTCTTTTTATACCCACTGATCTATACTATTCAGAAAGGAATTTGTGTTTATACCCACTAACATTTATTATTCAGAAAGGAATTTGTTTTTATACCCACTGATCTATACTATTCAGAAAGGAATTTGTTTTTATGCCCACTAATCTATACTATTTGGAAAGGAATTTATTTTTATACCCACTGATCTATACTATTCAGAAAGGAATTTGAGTTTATACCGACTAATCTATATTAGAAGGGGAGGACTAATCTATACTATTCAGAAAGGAATTTGTGTTTATACCCACTGAGCTATATTATTCAGAGGAGAATATGTGCAAAAACTTGTAGAATGACGATAGTGTTCATGCCACTACAAACATGTTAATTAAAAACATCTATAAAAAGTAATACTTTAAATTTAAAGAAATTCTAATTATAAGCATTCCATAGGGTGTTGTTAACAATAAAATAAATCAAGGTAAATCAAGATATCAAACCTTCGTTTGAATCAAAACTTTATGGGGACTATATCAAGTTAGCTAGGCACCTTGTTTCAACATAACTTTATTCAACTTCAAACACCTTACTATAAATCTAGAGAAATGTATAAGATAATTATCGTGGTACCAATAATTTTCGATTTGTGTAATTTCTAATGAAACAAATGAATATAACAATTCACCAACCAGAAAAGGCTACCAACGAAAATCATGCCCCGCCAGACAGGAAAACCTCTGTATGTGGATCTTTTCCCTCCTGTCACTAATTGGTTTCCTGACAACATATTGCTTATGAGGGGATCACGAGAAATTACAGATTTCTTCCCCCTTCCTTGCACAAGGGATCCTTTCATAATAATAAATGTGGCAAGGGAAAAGGCAATTCGAGGACTGCAATAGTGGTACTCTTATTGCTTTCTGTCGTCCATTGCGGTAGTAAGCACGGAAATATATAAAACTTAGTGCATAATCACACACTTATACGCACACACACCCATGTATATATATATATATATATATATATATATATATATATATATTATATATATATATATATATATATATATATATATATATTCTTCCCAGATATCTAGATGAAGATATTCCCACATATTTTCCTTGAAATACACAGAGGAAAAGTCTGGCAATTGTTGGATACATTTGGGGAAATATCCTGTTTAACATCTATCACTTTATCGGGCGTGACTGCTCATTCACACTGAGGATCTGGAGTTTTAGAATATTCCTGTTGCCAATGGCGTTACCTCTAATGTCTTAGCGTAATCAAGTTTCTAATGCGTTAGAATTTAGCTTTACTCTTAACTCTTCCATGAAATGTCTTTTTTATCCAATTTAATGAGTTAATTTGTTGCAGTTTATTTGACACCAGTATTCCATATCCACAGCTTTATTAAATTCGGTCATCCTGGGATTAATCTCGACGTGGTTCGGGAGTCACGTAAAGCCGTTGGTCCCGCTGCTGAATAACCACTGGTTCCACGCAACGTAAAAACACCATTCAAACAAACCTTTGCAACCTGAGACCAATGATGCAATAGCCAAGACTAGCAATAGCATTCCCCATTTCCTCCCATCTAACAGGAATAGGGAAACCTCGGCGGCCGTCAGCAATTAATGAAAATTCCAGCAACCCAAGACGCAACCCGCACTTAAGAGGAACGAAGCCGTTGTCTCGTTTGTGTTCATAGAACAATAGGATATCCCTAATATTGCTGGGCAGCTGTTGTTGTTTGAGATTAAGCTGGCCTTAAGCCAGCACATGCTCTTGCTCATAGAGCAGCCCGTAGATGTGCCGATTTAAATGATAATTTTTCTGCTTGCATTTAATTCGGTGGTGCTCATTTAAACAATGATATGAATAACTTAATCCAATCTGATAAGAATGAGAAATACAACTAGAAAATGTTCATTTAGACAATGAACTTTTTCTAATTATATTTCTAATTTTTTTCAGAATGGATAAAGTTCTTCGTATCATTTCACCATATTGCTAGAAGTGTTGAGAATACGTTTCACTGCAATCATTCTACCAAAGTGATAATACAGCTTATGCCACAAAAAACTCTACATGTCACAAGAACTCTTATTCCATGTTTCTATCAGATATTGGCATCCAGTTCTATTAAATGTTAAATATATTTCAATAAAGCAATGAAAAAGACATTTACTCTTGCTACTTCGCTACCGAATCATTCACAGTCATAACATATCTTAAAATACTGCTTCAGGTAATTGGGATATATAATAATAACTTAATTAATCGCAAATATTTTAATATATCAGTATATGTACTGTATCCAGATTGCGGCTTAGGGACATTAATACACATATTAGAAACAACAGTGAGTTAAAGACTTTCCACACCTTGAGAAGCATATTGAGTCGGTTTTATTAGCCACTGATCTGGAGAAAACGTTTATAATCAATTTCAAGATACTGTTCTTTTTTTACGAATACGATGAATTAATGACTTCGGTGCTCGCGTTAATAGGATAATATTATCATCTTATGCTAGGGCTTTACGACAAAGGATCTGTTTTGAAATTTGAACGCAAACAGTTGGATTAGGAAAGCTTGCGAATGAAACCACACCAAAGTGCGTTTAATCTCCACAGTCTAGTGAAGCCTTTGTAACTTCCACCCTTTTAGGAATAGAGAGAGAGAATTTTCCTCGTCCCTTAACATTTCGATCACTAACTGGTTTATATCCCCTTATCTGCTTCCCATGCCCAGAAGCGAACCATTCTCCCTTTCTCTTTCCCCTTTCTATTTCTCCGAATTACCTCAAAGCTCACTCGTCCTTTGTTCAACTACAGATCCTCAAATCATTTGATTGCTAACTATCTGCTGTGTTTACTTGATGAGGGGCGATGCTTTGCTTGTTTGGAGGATTTAGCTGTCTAGATTTGAGTAATGGGCATCCTTCGTCATTTCAGCATTTTACCGAAAATGACAACAGTATTAGCAGAGATAATTCTCTTTTTCTTTTCCTATATTTCGATTCCCATTTCTACAAGAAAGATTTTGTCGTAAGGTGTGTGTGTGTGTGTGTGTGTGTGTGTGCATTCCTGTGTTTAAACATTAAAGAAAATATTGATAAGAGAAGATGAAACGACATAATAAAAATTATAGGAGAGAGAGAGAGAGAGAGAGAGAGAGAGAGAGAGAGAGAGAGAGAGAGAGAGAGAGATAAAACGTGGGAACCGAAGAAAGTTTGTTGAGCTTCAAACTCTTCATGTAATTAATTGTAAACTTCCCTTGTGTTCACTAGAACCTGAGGATGTTGCAATGATGAGCACTGTAAACACACTTTGGGCGTTGAGCTTTCTTAGCTGTTTGCTGACGATTAAGAATTTCGATGCTTGGACAAATATGAACCTAACAAATACGTTACGTTTTAATAAAATCTATGCGGATATTTCCAAAGTAAAGTATATTAACCCATAATCCTGCCTTTCAGTCTCCATAAAGAATACTTTATGGTTGCTTTATAAACAATGTTCAACTTGAAAGTATTTTACAACAAACGAAAGTTTCATATCCTGCAAATTTGCTATTATTTTTGCCATTATCACATTTATACTCGTATGTTACGTACAGAACGTTTTTAGTATTAATTTTTTTTAATTTATAAAACAGAGAGAGAGAGAGAGAGAGAGAGAGACAGTAGAAGCGTGTTTTTTATGTCTGCAATTCTTCAGTATTCATTGCCACCCTTTTCTGGTGCTTTTTCCTTTGATTTCCCCTTTATTCAGATAAACCCTGGATTCATTTCACGATGTTTTTTTAATACTCTCTTCGACTCTCGCCCTCTTTCTTTTCATTCACCTCAATTTTTACTCTAACAGCTCTCGGTGAAATGAGCAAAAGTAGACCTATTCCACTAAGAGTCCCTTCTTGTCACGGAATTCTCAGTTCAGATTCGTCTTTCATTACTCAGCCACTCCAGATTAATTTTCTTTGACCTCTAAAAACGTATTTTAAATTATCTGAGCCCAACTATTAAATATTAATTCCTAACTGTGGAAATCAAAAGGAAGATCAGCCATTATATATATACACACACACATATATATATATATATATATATATATATATATATGTATATATATATATATATATATATATATATATATATATATATATATATATATATATACATACATATATATATATATATATATATATATATATATATATATATATATATGTGTGTGTGTGTGTGTGTGTGTGTGTGTGTGTGTGTGTGTGTGTGTGTGTGTGTGTGTGCGTATCTCAAGACAAGGCGTAATATCAGGTGATATGTATAATATGCATATTTTACTTTTTAGCGTCTGGAATTGTGTATATGTACAACTACACAAGTTACACTAAAAAAAAAAAGACGCCTCGCAAACTACACTACCTCCTACTACCAAATTAGTTAATAAAAAAAAGTAATTTGCAACATTACGAAACATAGTGAAAGTTGGTAAGGCATGGATAGCAGATAGCCTTTTAAGGAGTTAACGATGGTAAAATATCCGGACCCTTCCATTGTCATATTTTAAATAAGCAAAGCCTAAGATGATAAATCATTTATACATTATTACTAAGGCTTATCAGCGACCATTCACATGTAGGAGAAATATTCTATCTGAAATTCGGCAAGCGCTACTCTGCTGGAAGCAGAATGCCGTGACATCAATCTGAAGTTAGATGTCAACTTCCAGAAGCGACGAATAACTTGGACATAAATTACGAAAATGTTGCAGAGCAATCAGAATAGTTGTTGGCAATCCTTGATTTGTTCACATGCCGATTCGTACCCCACAGTCCCGAAGAGCACCGAATCGTGACAATGCATCTTCAGGAACATATTTCCATTGACTATTTAAAATGCAGTAATTTGTAAATCGAGCTATAATCATCAAATCCCGTACGCAGTTATAGGGTAATTTTAGCTAAAACGATGAAGGAAACTGTTGAATTAAATAAAATAATTATAGAAGTTAAAGAAATAAAAAATAAAAACAATAATAAAATAAATATATTTCCGTTAACTATTTAAAATGCAGTAATTTGTAAATCAAACTCTAATCATCAAATCCCGTGCGCAGTTATAGGGTAATTTTAGCAAAAACGATGAAGGAAAGTGCTAAATTAGATTAAATAATTATATAAGTTATAAAAATGAAAAAAAAAAATCAATAATAAAATAAATATATTTCCGTTAACAATTTACAATGCAGCGATTTATAAATCAAGCTATAATCATCAAATCCCATGCGCAGTTATAGGGAAATTTTAGCAAAAACGATGAAGGAAAGTGTTAATGCCAATATTGAATTAATTCAACTGCGTGAGAGCGATGAAAATATTCCAAATGTCAAGTAGCTAAATGGGAGAAAGTTCACGGAGTCTGATGTTGACGACTGAAAGCTCCTTACCAGCTAAGATTTTTTCGTGTTTTTCATGATACTTTAAATCTGAAATATTTGGCCGGCTCTATCTCTATGTAAAACCATTCAAAAAACACATGCAGTACGTTTCTTGCCAGTATGAAAGAACTGATATGGTTAATAAGTTCAAATTTGTAAGGATTTGATCATTTGCCTATTTGAGACTTAGAAAATTAAAGTATTGAGGTCATGAAGATTGTTAATTCTCATATTGTTACAAAACATTGCGTTTTTTAATAGCTTGAAGCCGCCCTCTCACGGAATATGTCGACTGACAAAAAACAAAAATGCAAAAAAAAAGAAAGAAAGAAAAAACTTTCGGATGGTTGGACAATCTAGCCATTTGCAATATATACTGTCTTATTTTGCGATCCTTTTAACGATTTTTTTACGTTCTCTTTCCTCGGAACTCCATCCTCCTCTATTTCCCTGTCCAGCTTTATGATAATATTACTGAAAACTGATTATTATTTCCAAGATTTCTTCAAAATTCTCGTTATGGCGTTCCAACTGATTAGATTTCTTATATTTTACTTACTCCTGATTCATCGACATTGATGAAATGCTGTAACACGCACGTACATTAATCATTTTTGTTTACATTTACATATTAGAAACCGTTAGAGTTCAACAGACAAAAATAATAATTAAAAAAGCACTACTTGAATGCATCTGGTATACACATCAAATAAATTTTATCACAAGAAATATTGCGACCCTAACTCTATTATACATTTTGGTTACGGTCAAAATTGAAATCTGTGGTACGGAATGAAAAATAAATATGTAACATGCAAAAAGACAGTTCACATTTGATAAAACAATGAACGCAAAACCTATTATGAGAACAGAATTTTAAATCATGCTTTCGAAAAAGGGAAAGAAACCGGACTTTGGTATTGGAAAATATAGCCTATAGGAGTTTTACGATAAAGGAACATTTCCCTGTAAGCATTTCCCAAGTGACAGAATGTCAACCGACTTTTTTATTTTTTATTTAGACAACTTCCTATCTTGAATAAGGTGAGCGAGACTCGCTTTGCTCTTGTTCAGTGGCTTTGCAGTTTAGGGTCTTTGCAGATGTCATAGTGTTTCGCAGGGTGAAATTTGATTAATGAATTAGATTTTGAATTCCGTTAACGCACGAATTGCTTTAACACCTTTTTTTCTGACATTCACAATAATTTATTTTATGCTTAAATATATATATATATATATATATATATATATATATATATATATATATATATATATATATATGTATAGTATATATATATATATATATATATATATCATATATATATATATATATATATATATATTATAATATATATATATATATATATATATATATTATATATATATATATATATATATATATATACAGAGAGAGAGAGAGAGAGAGAGAGAGAGAGAGAGAGAGAGAGAGAGAGATAAAAATTTCAACATACGAATTCCCAACATTACTAAGTAATATATGTGAGAAATTACCATTATTAGACAAGGTTACTAAAGAAATCTCTTTGAATGCATACCTTCACTCTAATACAAAATTAACCGACTGAAATAGAAACGTGGCAACAGATAAAGCTTTTCCTCATAAATCAAGAAAGCGATTTAGGCTTTGCTTTTAAGCTTTATATGAAGGAAAATAATTGAGAAGTCAATGATCAATCTCATGCTTTACATATGACAATCCATTAAATTGAACTTACTATCTAAATCATATCATGATTAACTCACACGTTCAATTAAACATAAGTTTCCTTAATAACACAAC
This sequence comes from Macrobrachium nipponense, assembly GCF_015104395.2. Taxonomy (NCBI): domain Eukaryota; kingdom Metazoa; phylum Arthropoda; class Malacostraca; order Decapoda; family Palaemonidae; genus Macrobrachium; species Macrobrachium nipponense. The sequence goes on from NC_061093.1 coordinate 37,390,145, forward strand.
GAGCTATTGGAATATAATTAAAACAAGAGAGACCGTCAATAAAGCAACTTTCCGAACATTGTATTTATATGGCTTAAATAAAACACCGTAAAAATACCATAAAAACAAGGTTTAGATTCTGAATAAATTATCTTTTCAATTCCCTGTTACTAGTGCGTTTTTAGAAAACGGAATTTTGCAATATCATAGCAGCCAACTCGTAAAACTATTTAGTTTTAAGGTTCTCTGAATTAAATCTGGTTTAACTGAGGGTATATAAGCAGACAATTATTGCAATGAAACATCAAACATGTATTACTCCAAATCATTTTAGTGAAATGATTACTTTTCATTTATACAGTTTTAGACGGTCTGTGATTAGTCGATATCACGATTTGGTGAAGCTCAGAGTTCACCTTTTGGAGAATAAAAGGTTAAAACTGGAGTCAAGAGTAAAATTTATTGTTTTCTTTATCATTTGCAACAAATAAACTCATTTTACGATAAGAGTATCCTAATTTACACAATTTATGTCTTGATACCTGCAATTTACTTGGGTTTTTATTTAAATTTCTTAACCTGAAGAACTATTTCTAATGGGAATCTAATCCAAAACAAGTTTCTTGCCCTCCCATTACACTTTTTGCATAAACAGATTTGGACATTTTTATTCGTTTACACATTATTGTAAAAAAAAAAAAAATATTTGCTGCAGTTATGATCCAACTCTTTTCTTGAATATAAAAAAAAAAACTGAACAAACTTTGTGGTTTTTAAATCATTTGGTGTAATGAAAAGTCCAAGTTAACTCATCCCCTGTGTCCGTTAAACTTGCAAAACAATTGCTTGTGTTCTGATGATGGTAATCCCAAGATAGTTTCCCTCTGCAAGTGAATTTTGAACATGCAGTTCATCTCCATTTTGAAAGGTTCTGCATTCATTTCCCTTTTGAATTCATCGTTTATGTACTCTGTTTATATTACTTTTGAAATTGCGGCTGAGTTACTGCTATGATTATTCAGAACCAGTGCTGTGCGATTTAGTTTGCAACTTTATATGGGCTTGATGATGAGTGTGAGTATTACATACAGGCATTCTATTAACTAAAAGCATAATAATAATAATAATAATAATAATAATAATAATAATAATAATAATAATAATAATAATAATAATAATAATAATAATATAAGGATCTTTACCATAATTTCCTCAGTCTACTCAGCTGTAAATGAGTACCTATCCCTGATGGGGTAGGGTCCAGCTATGGGTTAAATAGCAAAACTCAGCAATGATGGAAAAGAAATGAAGGATTAACCGACAACGACGTAAATGGAACCTCTGGCAACAGAGGAGCTTCGTCCGCAACCAGGTATTCAACCCAATTGAAGGGGAAAACGGTCAGGTACTTGGAGGTCGTCATCTAGCAACTGATCACCACAACGACAATAATCAACAGCCTGAGATTGGAGCTACAGAGGCAAAAAGGAAGAAACCATAAACCACATAGCAAGTGAATGCCCGGCACTTGCACAGAACCAGTACAAAAAGAGGCATGATTCAGTAGCAAAAGCCCTCCACTGGAGCCTGTGCAAGAAACATCAGCTACCTTGCAGTAATAAGTGGTACGAGCACCAACCTGAAGGAGTGATAGAAAACGATCAGGCAAAGATCCTCTGGGACTATGGTATCAGAACGGATAGGGTGATACGTGCAAACGACCAGACGTGACGTTGATTGACAAGGTCAAGAAGAAAGTATCACTCATTGATGTCGCAATACCATGGGACACCAGAGTTGAAGAGAAAGAGAGGGAAAAATTGGATAAGTATCAAGATCTGAAAATAGAAATAAGAAGGATATGGGATATGCAGTGGAAATCGTACCCATAATCATAGGAGCACTAGGCACGATCCCAAGATCCCTGAAAAGGAATCTAGAAAAAATAGAGGCTGAAGTAGCTCCGGGCCTCATGCAGAAGAGTGTGATCCTAGAAACGGCACACATAGTAAGAAGAGTGATGGACTCCTAAGGAGGCAGGATGCAACCCGGAACCCCACACTATAAATACAAAAAAAAAAAAAAAAAAAAAAAAAAAAAAAAAAAAAAAAAAAAAAACAAAAAAAAAAAAAAAAAAAAAAAAAAAAAAAAAAACAAAAAAAAAAAAAAAAAAAAAAATAATAATAATAATAATAATAATAATAATAATAATAATAATAATATAATAATAATAATAATAATAATAATAATAATAATAATAATAATAATAATAATAATAATAATAATAATATCTTGGAAGATGACCCTCTTTTAAACATATTCCATTAACAAGAATGGCTGTGTTTAGCGAATTCACTTATAGAACAACTTTCCTATTTTTCTTATAATCGCTTTTCTCTCTCAGGAATTATTTCTAATAACTGGACAATATTCATATCGGTAATGTCTATTATATACCAATATGAATATTGGCCACTTATTAAATAATATTGCTGGGACAGAACAGCGATTAATGAGAAGGATAGAAAAGTTGTCATATAAAATTAAATGGCCAAACACAGCCATTCTTTTTAACAAAAATAATAATAATAATAATAATAATAATAATTTAATAATAATAATAATAATAATAATAATAATAAATAATAATAAAATAATAATAATAATAATAATAATAATAATAATAATAATAATAATAAGTATCAAGGCCTGAAAAAAGGTTAAATATATCTTAGTTTTACTAGACCACTGAGCTGATTAACAGCTCTCCTAGGGCTGGCCCGAAGGAATAGATATTTTTAAGTGGCTAGGAACCAATTGGTCGCCTAGCAACGGGATCTACAGCTTATTGTGGGATCCGCATCACATCATATGGAGAAATGAATTTCAATCACCACAAATATATTCCTCTGATTCCGCGTTGGCCGAGCCGAGAATCGAACTTCCTGAAAATAGAAATAAGAAGGATATGGGATATGCTAGTGGAAATTGTACCCATAATCATAGGAACACTAGGCACGATCCCAAGATCCCTGAAAAGGAATCTGGAAAAACTAGAGGCTGAAGTAGCTCCAGGACTCATGCAGAGGAGTGTGATCCTAGAAACGGCGCACATAGTAAGAAGAGTGATGGACTCCTAAGGAGGCAGAATGCATGCCGGAACGCCCACCCTATAAATACCACCTAGTCGAATTGGAGGACTGTGATAGACCAAAAAAAAAAAAAATAATAATAATAATAATATTTGATATGAAAGTTAAAAAGAGCAGTGAGCTAGAGCAAAATGCAATAGAAAATTTTCTTCTGAAAGATATTTTTGTCTTGATACAAATTCTGCAACTACTCATCTTGTAACATTTACCGTTTAAGCTCAGTTACAGTAAGATAACATCACCAGTTCTTTCACAGAGCTGTAAAACTAATTTGTGGAAGGGTTAACAGTACCTTAATGAAAAATCTTTGCTTAAATGTGTATATCATAAGAGAATACGATGGCTGCTTTCATTTGGATACTGTTAAATATCTCCGAAAAGCCTCAAGTACAAAGTGAAATAACTCATAAACTTTTTTGTTGATCAGTGTGAGACACCAACAGGTTGCTGGAGTTGGTTGTAGACCATAATGGAAATACAATAAATCACGGCACTGTTTGGTCATTCTTTAGGTGGTAAACTAAAACGTCTAAAGGACCCACTATTAGAAAGAAAATTGGTCGTTATGTCTATACGGATAGGTTAAAATACTGCACCAATTTATAATCGTATATAGCATGGGAGTAGGCATATCATGAGTGGGACAAATAGAGAAACAGTTATATAGAATTATTTTAAAACATTAACGATCCTTGACCATACTCACGTTGGAAAAGTTCCCTTGTTACATCCAGATGAAATCTTCAGAGAGTCGAGGCAGAGATCTATAAAGCAATGCATAACTTGTGTGTCTGTTAATGAGAAGTTAATGATCGCATTACAGAAGTTTAGTGAATTTTTTTGCTTTTATCTCAATAGTATTACACTGTAATTTTTTTTGCATAAACACTTGCACGTAGATGAAAATCAAAATTACTTTATAACCAAGACCAACAATATTCCTTATAATTCTGCCATTGCTTTCATAGAGACATACAAAATATTTTTTTAAGTCACTGTGTCCCATTTATATTTACAATTCATGTAGGAAAAAATTAAAACCACTGTATAATCTCCAGAAACTCACATGGAAAAAAAATAAGCCAATAATGTTATATGTACTCTGAATGACCTCCAGCTATTTAAGCTTATTCTGAATACTGTAAATCACAAATCATAAAAGATGCTACAACATCTTCGACTTATGTCTGATTATATCTTGCAAATTGGCTCTTTGGGAAAATCCTCATATACCTTCCTGTGTTCGCAGAGTGACTGATGTATATAATAGATTACATATAAATATATATATATATAATATAAATATATATATTATATATATATATATATATAATATATATATATAATATATATATATATATATACATATACATGTATATGTATGTGTTTTATGTGAGTGTATGAATTTAATTTCGGACGCGTTTCTCATGTACTCACTATCAGTACATGGTGTCTGAACAGCAGAAAAGCATTTTTTTTCAAATTTTCATATCCATAAAAGTGTGATATGCAAACACTTCACTTCAAACGGCAGTGTTATGGCAGCTTTTCTTATTTATGGAATATAAAAGGACGATATCTATTTTTTCCAGGTGATGAAAGACAAATAACCATATAAGATACGCAACCCTTGGAACCTCTCCCCCCCCCCCCCCCCCCTCCCCCCCCCCCCCCCCCCCCCCCCCCCCTTTAACAGCATTCCTAGCTTTGGCTCTCACTGCTATACTACACGTGTCAGGGAAGTCCTTTGGAATCTAGTGGGATGGTATCGAAAGTGAAAGGCAGTTTATCCCTGTCTGTCCGTCTATCTGCTTGTCTGTCTGTATTTTGCGATGAACTTTCTGTGTCTTTTTTTTCACTCGTAAGTTTTTTCTATTTATTCAATTGTTTTTATACGCGCAATAAACTATTCCTGACAATTTTATACAATTTTGGAGATAAAATAATAAAAAAAATTTTGCAACACTTCTTACTATTCAGTTTATCGTAGATAGCAATATTTAAAATTTATTCTTAATGCAACGCTCGACGAATTGTAACTCTGATTATTATTTCCAGGCTAAATGAAACAAGTAAGGAGAAAGAGAGAGGGGAGGTAAGCCTAAAAGAAAGCGATAAGCCTCCCCTTGAATAATCATATATTTTAAGAGCCACATGATACACCTACTGGAAGCTCATCCAAATGCTTAGCGCTAAAAGGGAAGACGGGCTCATCGAACCCTGTCCGTCTTTTATGTTAAAAGAAATCCACCTAAGAAAGCCACAAAATATGTGATATTGATAAAAAAAGGATACCAAAACACATTATGGAAGAGAGAGGACTTCCCTTATGCAGCACATCTCTCAGTTAAGATATATTATGGCATGGATTCTGACGTTCTTGTTGCCATCATTTAGCTTTAAAGGCTCGGATAAATAATTATAAGCAAAGTGTTCATAGTACTAAATTTATTGATTTCCGGATTTTAAATCTTAAACCTAATTCAATTGAACTAAGTTTTGGATAGCTATCCCTTCCTTACCCCTCACCTATTACAACTATGATCTCATGAATCAAGCACTTTGTAACATCATAACCTGCGTAATTTGACAGTTGTTCACGTAATTCATTTTCCTTAAGATATACAAATCACTGCGATCTCAGGAGACGTTAACACAGCTGTCCCATTGTTTTCCCCAGTAGATATAAAAGTTTTTCTAAACATACTGACAACGTTAGTATCAACACAAAGTAGCTCTATTTATAAAGTAATTTAGCCACTACAATGACAAGGACGGACAATCCTTCAGCTATAGTAGGCCTTCCAGCACAGAGCCCTATATTTGCTGCACCTCCCAGAGGTCGCTATCCTTCCCACCATGTCCGAGCTATCGATGAAACTGTTGCGCAAATATCCATCATTCGAGAGGGTGAGCTTCCTTACGAAGCTCGGGTTCACAGGAACCAATTCGTCTCAAAGGAAATCCTTAACCATGTTTTGATGTTCTTGCCTAATGTCTGACCGAGAGTCACTCGACCTCACCGCTCTAAGGTATGTACTATGGAGGTTATACTGTCCTGCTAGAACAAGATTTTAAGCCTCTTCCTACCTTTTCACAGTCCCAGGGCCCCCGCAGTTCCTTACATACCGCCAGGCCAATCCTACAGTCCTCCAAGAACCAAGGTATCTGGAGAGAGAGGTAGCGTCATCGCCACTCAATATCCAAGAAGCCTCTATGTGTACTTTGCTGAACATCTGTACGAGAAGTCTCCTGATGTTTGGTGCGACCGTGGTTCTTTATAGTCCCATCCTGGCCGTGGCAGGAGTCTCTTACACAGGTGCATGCTGGTCATACCAAAGGTGGGCATAAGTAAAGTGGTTGCATCTGGAGCGAAGGAAATCGGCTTGTCGTCATCTCTTGCCTGCCTAGGCCACGCCCCCTTTACAGCTGGGCGGCTGTGCGATGAAGGCAGCCTTATAGTAATTATAATTTAATTGAAATGTTATTCCTTACACATTCTTAAGGTAACTGTAAAGTAATTATTCAAAGAAATCTCTGTTTAATATTAATTCTAGTTGTAATTGAAATTTGCTAAACGGGTGATGACGTCATACTACAGTTATGACGTCAAATATCGAAATATATTTTTGAAAATCAATGAAAATCTAAAAATTTCCTTATGTTTTCCTGATTTATGTGGCACCAGAAACGATAGTTTAGCTATGTTAAAATATCAATATAGTTAAGACCGCCTTCCCTCTTTGACAACTGAAAGATGACAATCAAGAGTATAAATGGGGAGGAGCTTAGTGATACAAAACGATCAAGCAAATATCCTCGGGGACTGTGGTATCAGAACACAAAAGGGGATATGTGCAATAGACCAGTCGTGACGTTGATTGACAACATTAAGAAGAAAGTTTCACTCATTTATGTCGCAATACTATGGGACACCATAGTAGAAGGGAAAAGAGAGAGAGAGAGAGAGAGAGAGAGAGAGAGAGAGAGAGAGAGAGAGAGAATGACTTTGATATCATATTTTATCTGTAAAAAAATTCTTGGTGCATATTTCAAGCTGGAAATGTGCACCAAGAAGGCCCCCTTCATTAACCACTATGGCCATATGTACTTGCAAATCAACGGTGTAGCGATGGGATTCCCACTCGCGGTCCTGTTTGCGAACTTTGATATGGGCATAGAGGAGGAACGTGTCTTTAGGAGCATCAGGAAGCCATCTATATACGTAAAATATATAGATGATACCTTCATCCAAGCAGGAACGACGGAGGAGATCGAGGAGATACGACAAGCCTTCCATACCCACAGTGTCTACGTTTTACCATTGAACAAAGCCGTGATGGCCGTCATTCCTTCCTGGACGTACTAGTTGAATAGAAGGAGGGCGCGTTCGCCACAAGGGTCTACACGAAGCCTACGAACTTGGGAATGTGTCTAAACGGCGATAATGAATGCCCAGAACGTTATAAGGACACCCCAATTAGCGCCTACGTCAGGAGAGCTCTCTTCCATTGTTCGACATGGACAGACACCCATAAGGATATGGAACGTGCAGCCCAGGTCCTAGTAAACAACGGACACAACCAACCGCAGCATCCAGAACATCTTTAGGAAGAGTAAAGAGAAATGATACCTACAGGAACCCCGTCGAGACCCCCAGCAGAAAATTAATTATTTCTATAGCGGAACCTTCCATCGACAATATAAAAAAGACGAGCGAGCTCTACGGTAAATAATCAAGAACCACATTTCCCCAACCGACAACAGCAAACAGATCAACTTGATCATATTCTATAAGAGTAAGAAGACATGCAGCCTTACTATAAAGAATAACCACGCACCGTCGCAGGATCCCTTAAAAAAGACGAACGTCATCTACAGATATACGAGCCCAATCCGAGGATGCCTCGGAACTTATGTCGGGATGACGTCAATGCGCCTCTCCTAGAGGATCTCCTGTCAAGCGCAGGAAGGAACGATATTCAATCATGCAAGGAATGCACATGATAAAAGAATCCGCCGCTGCTACATCGTCCGTAACTTCGAGGTTATCGACCAAGCACCCTATCTACGTCATTTGTGAATCTTAGAAGCGCTGCACATCGGGAGGGAGAAGTCCAGTATGAACGTCACACAGGAGACCTTCCTCCTCCCCAGCGCCGTTAGGAGAGCAGCAGACAACGAACCACAACGACCATTGCACCTGAGGGCGTCCCTAGTAACCCTAAGGGTTGATTGAAGCTCAGGCTCTCGCCCTGAGGACGACCTAGTAGCACGCCCTTCGAGGGGACCTCCACCATCACCGATAAGGATGAGGCTCCGCCCACGAAGAGGACAGCAATTCAGCAGCCGCTCCCCTGTTGGCATTGCTCGTGACGCCAGAAGTATTGCCCAATAAAAAGTGAGGTACAAGACTCCTCAATCCACTCGAATGCAATAAATAGCGCGAATCCATCCGAAACAGACCATTGCATTTAGCGATCCCGTCCTTGATGGTGGCCAAACGAGGTGGCTGAAACATGTAGACGCCTATAGGAAAAACCAGTAAAAAAAAAATGTAATAAACACCGCATCGACCCATGAGACACACCTGTTGCCGACCCCCAGCCTGTCCCTGATACCCCGTCGCCTTAGATAACACCAGTCCGAAATTCCGTTGACGACCTACAGCACGATGAATATTTGGACAGCTGCTTGGTAATACCAGCGTGCCACAAAGACAAATCATAAGGAGAAGTGAAAGAATTTTGTATCAAATCAATTCTATAAATAAAAATAGTAGTGATATAAAAAATTAATTAATTAAAATAATTATATTCATTTTAAATATAAAAAAATATTAAAAAGTCATAATAAAAATGAAAAATAAATATGAAGCGCATAAAATATCATAAAAATAAAATAGAAATAAAAATAAAATAATATTAAAAACAAAAATAAAGAATAAATGAAAATAATAAAATAAGATAATAGTAATTAAAATAAAATAATATATAACAAATGAAAAAAATATATTAAATCAGAAAAATAAAAATATAAAATAAAACATAAAATAAAACAAGATAAATTGAAATAAAAATAATTAAATTAAAAACACATTTAATAATTAGAACAATACAATAATAATAATAAGCAGAATCCTTGAACATGTGGGGCAGAGAAAGGCACCATCAGCTTCCTCAAAAATACAATGGGCAACTGGAATACAGTATTAACAAGCTCTGGGATAAGACTAGGAGAGGTTAACATCAGGAGAGGAATCTTCTAGGGCAACTCACTGTCCCCACTACTCTTCGTATATAGTAACCATGATTCACATGACAAAAGTACTACAAATGGAACCAAGCACGACTTCAGTGAGGGTTTCTGCGACTTGTGCAAATTGCATGGGCACAGCACTTCATGGTCGTAACTCCCCAAGAAAGCAGCTGCTGTTACTGCCATAGTAATGACAGAGACGGACAATCCTTCAGTTCTAATAGGCCCTCTAGGGCAGGGCCCTATATTTAACTGCACCTCCCATAGGTCGCTATCCTGTCCACCAGGTCTGATCATTCGATGACACTGGTGCGTAGATATCCATCATTCGCGAGGATGAGACTCCTTACGGAGCTCGGGTTGACAGGCACCAATTCGTTACAAAGGACAGCCTCAACCATATCAAAATGGTCTTGCCTACTATCTGGTCGAGAGTCACCCGACCTCACCGCTCTAAGGTATGTACTATGGAGGTTATACCGTCCTGCTAGGACAATATTTTAAGCCTCCATCTACCTTTTCACAGTCCTAGGGCCCACACCCTACCTTACATACCTCCAGACCAATCTTACAGTCCTCCAAGAACCAAGGTATTTAGAAAGAGAGGTAGCGTCATCCCAACTCAATATCCCAGAAGCCTCTATGTGTACTTTGCTGAACATCTGTACAAGAAGTCTCCTGATGTTTGGTGCAGCCGTGGTTCTTTATAGCTTCTTCCTGGGCATGATAGGAGAGTCTCTTACACAGGTGCATGCTGGTCATACCAAAAGTGGGCATATTTAAGGTGGTTGCATCTGGAGCAAAGGAAATCGGCTTGTCGTCATCTCTTGCCTGCCTAGGGCACGCCCCCTTCACACTTGGACGGATGTGCGGTGAAGCCAGGCTTGTAGTAATTGTAATGTATTAAAATATTCATTACTCATTCTTAAGGTAACTGTAATTGTAATTCTTCAAAGAAATCTCTGCTGATTATTAATTGTAGATGTAATTGAAATTTGCTAAACGGATACTGACGCCATACTAGTTATGACGTCACATACCGAAATATGTTTTGGAAATCAATGAAAATCTAAACATTCCTTATGTTTGCCTGATTTATGTGGCACCAGACACCATAATTTAGCTATGTTATAAAGTCGATATAGTTAAAAAGACCGCCTTCCTTCTTTAACAAGAGGAAATATAGGGAGGAGCTTCGTGATAGAAAACGATCAAGCAAATATCCTCGGGGACTGTGGTATCAATACACAAAAGGTGATATGTGCCAAGTCGACCAGCAGAAGGTTGACGCTGATTGACAACATTAAGAAGAAAGTATCACTCATTGAAGTCGCAATACCATGTACGACAGAGTAGAAGGGAAAAGATTGAAAAGTACCAGGAGAGAGAGAGAGAGAGAGAGAGAGAGAGAGAGAGAGAGAGAGAGAGAGAGAATGGCTTTGATATCATAGTATATCTATAGAGACTGATATACAAATATGTACACTGATCTTGACCATGCATGTAAAAATGACCTACATAGGCACTCTACTAGCCTGTCTAAGTAGTGCCAAGGAATAGTCAGAATCCAGACTTGGAATAAAAATTCACCCCCTATGAAAAACTCTACAGGTTATACAACGAAGGTTTAACTACAGCCTCTGGCATCTTTGAATAAAATTAAATATGACTTTCATAATTGCCTACATTAGACATGCCAATCTTCAGTGCGTTGCTCAATAGTTTAAGCAACAATGAGAAACTAATTATTATAAAAATAGACCGCCATAAAATTAATGCAGCTGAGGCAGCAATTACTTTTGATTTAACATGGTTAAAATATGGTTTACTTCAACAATAAAGGTAAAAATAATTAAATGAATCACTGTAAATGAAAATAAAGAAAATACAAATATAATAATAAGTACAAAAATAGATATGTAAAAACAAATAAAAGTAAATTAAAATAAATAAATAAAAATAAATAAATTTATAAATAAAAAATAATAGTTAATAAATAAAAAGGAATAAATCAAAAATAAATAAAAATAAATAAATAAAATAAATATATGATTAAACAAAAAATAAAAATAAAAAATAAATAAATAAAAGAAAATATATAAATAAATAGAAAATAACTAAAAATAAATAAATAAAAAAATATATAAATAATAATAATAAATTAATTAAACAAACAGATAAATAAGTAAATAATAATAAAAAAATAAATAAAAAAAGCAAGAAATGAAAAAATAAAAATACATCATATATACAAATAAAGAAATAAATAAATAAAATTAAATATATAAAAATGATTTATAAATGATAATAGAAATATAAAAATAAATGGCAAATAAATAAATATAAATATAAATAAACATAAAAATAAATAAAACTAATAATAATCAATAAATAAACAAATAAATAAATAAAATAGAATAATAATCAAATAAATAAAAATAATGAATAAATAAATAAATTAAACATAAATAAATAATAAATAAATAGAATCAATACATGAATAAATAAAAATAATAATATATCAAAATATAGAGAAATCAATTAATTAATTAATAAAAATATATATATAAATAAATTATGATCAAACAAATAAAATCATAAAAGTTAATTAAAAATAATAAAAAGAAAATACATATATACTCAATAAATCGAAATATATAAATAAATAATAGAAATAAATATATAGAAAATGAATATAAAAAGAAAATAAATTAAAATAAATAAAAAAAAATATATTTAGAATAAATAAAAATAAATAAATAGAAAATATACATAATGAAAAGTAAATAAAATTAAATAAATAAAATGAATATAAATAAAAAAATAATAATTAAATAAATAAAAAAAAAAGGAATGGATAAATAAAAAAAAATAGTTAAATAAAAATAAAATATTTTGAATAAATAAAAATAATAAATAAAAATAAATAAATGAATATACAAAAATAATAAATAAAATTAATACATGAATAAATAAAAACAAATACCTAAAGACAAATAAATAAATAAAAATAATGTAATAAATAAATGAATAAATAAAAAATTAAATACTTAATATATAAACATATATATAAATAAATGATAATAAACAAATAAATAAATCAATCAAAAGTATAAATTAAAAAGAAATACCTAAAGAAAATAAACCAATAACATACATAAAAAAAAACTAAATAAAAAAAAATAAAATAAAAATAAACTATCTAAAAATGAATATAAACAATTACAAATAAAAAATTTAAATAAAACAAAAAAATAAATAAAAATAAAATAATAATAAAAATGTTATTTATTTTCTTTTTAAATATATAAGTGAAAATAAATAGAAATAAAAAAATTAATAAATGCAAAATAAATAGAAAATAAAAAAATTAATAAATGCAAAAATAAATACATAATAATAATAGATTAATAGAAATTAATAAATAAACTAATAAATATAATAAATAAACAATAAATAAATAAATAAATAAAAATAATTATGAAAAATAATAATAAAAAATAGATAAATATAAATAAAATAAAACTAAAAATATGTCAAAATAACAAAATACAAATAAAAATAATAAAAAATAAAATGAAATATATATATATATATATATATATATATATATATATATATATATATATATATATATATATATATATATATATATATATATATATGAGCTGATTCGATACAGTTTTGAATATGCCTTTCCCGTGATAGCCTGAAGTCCTGTGAAACCGTTATAAGTGATACAAGTCAGCCGCCAAAGACGTTACAAGTTAGCGTGGCGGTGGGCAGTTCAAAAAAGAGTGCCACGTATCTCTATATCCCTTCGTGATTGGCCCTTGTATCTAGGAGCCAGAATAACCAATCAGCTTCTTGCATAATGATGCCATCTGAAAAGGGGTATTTGAAACAGGCCGCTCTACCGGTCAAATCAGTGCGTTAGCGGGTCCCATAGAGAACAGACAAACTGGGTCGAGTGTGCCCAGTGCCCCCGCAGTCCCTTTTTGATCAATTTCCATTTTAGCGCTAAATAACCTTCGAAGGTCTCAGTGCTTGGCCTTTGACCTACATTCTATATTCAATTCTAATCTATTCTGTTCTATTCAGCAATAAGAACTACTTCATAAGTACAATTTCGCGTTCAGTAAATTTGCAAGCACAGCTGAAAGAGGAGATGCCATGAGGCCCGAACTTTAAATTGCTTTACCAAGGTCTTTGATCTTGATGAAGCCTGAGGATTTCCAAGAACTCGATTTTCTAGTATTTAGGGAATCCGCTTTTGGTAGTCTGAAGCCTCTCCTTTGATATCGGAACTCTCATCTGCTGTACAAACTTATCTTCAAAGATTTTTTTTAACACGGAAAGGAGGGTCGACTCTCTGGAAATCATGTCAGCAAGTATTCCGATTATTGGTGTGCCGGATTACCAGTGTGAATATAATTGCTTTTTTATAAACTTAATTATATTACTTGAAAATAGTTGTATATTATTAAAAACTAAGGGTCGTTTCCCTGCGTGTACGTATACATAGTAGCTACAGGGTATGCTATGTAATATGGATGCCCATAACAGTAAATGAAAGCCAAACTCAAGAAAACATAACATATCTCTTTGTAACATGAAATGATGTGGCATCCATTCCATTACTTTGGGATTTGACTGATTCAGGGTTTCCTACTGAAGACAAATCTACCCCCTGACAGTGATACCGAATTATTCGTAAGCGATAGAGACAGTAAACGTATTATAACTTAAATAAAACCTAAAGAAATACGATTTGAATAGTGCCTAACAGAACATAAGAAAGAACCATCCGCAGTGCCACAGAGCTTATTGTAGTTACGAAGACATAGCAACTGTTCCGCGCCATCCAATTACTGATTTGGTAAGCATATATCCTGAACGTTTAAGACTGCTGAATCATGGGATGCATATATAATTGTATCAAAAGAACGGACTACAGGAGATATTGCTACTGAAACTCATAAATGAAAGGAGACGCAATGATTTACTTTGGGAGGGTGGAAAAGTGAATTACTTCGAAAGTGTTCAAATAAAAGTGCATCCAAGTTTCTCTTTATTTATACACACACGCACACTATATATATATAAAATCATTGTTTCTAAAACCAGGCAACAGTTTTCAGTCCTACCGGCGAGGAAGCAATTATAATCATAATTATATATGTGCATATATATACGTATATATATTTATATATATATATATTATATATATATATATATATATAGATATATATATATATATATATATATATATAATATATATATATATAGCTATATAATATATATATATACATATATATATATATATATATATATATATCTATATATATATATAATATATATCTATTATATATATATATACATATATATATATATATATATATATATATATATATATATCTATATATATATATATATATCTATATATTTATATATCCTATATATATATATATATATATATATCTATATATATATAATATATATATATATCTAATATATCTATATATATATAAATATATATATCTATCTATATAATATATATATATATATCTATATATATATATATATATATATATATATATATATATATATATATATATATATATATATATATATATATATAAGGAACACCAAAAACCCCAGAGTTGGCCACCAGCAAGACGATGAGAGCTGCCGAATCCTTTATCTTTATCTTGGAACATAGTTGTATCGAGTCGGAGATCACTTACGAAGTAACTTAATAAAACATTCTTCCTGTCTGCCATGAATATAAATATTACCCTACACGTTTAATATCAGAGTCTTTACATTGTTTGAATTAACTCAAAAACTATCCATCTGAGTTGTCTGTATCAGACTGAGACTTGAAATGTTTTTCGGAAGCTTTAAAAAGTCGTTATAAACTACGAATGTGTTGTTTTAAAACTGCGGATTATAGTGTTTTCATGATGCATTAAACAATTGACTGGAAATGAACGGAATAATGAATATGATCGGATCAAGTTTCAATGTACATAATCATTGCACACCAAAGACCTTTTACTACACACCTCCGTAGGATCACTTGAAGAATTATTCCTATTTACATCATTGTTTGCAAAACAAATATACGTGTAATCTTAGTAATTTCTATAGCAAACAATACACGAAAGAGTACATTAGTAGACAAATTCAATAAGAGTCGTATGAAGAGGTATAACACTTTCATAAGTAAAATGAATGTGCATGGCACTTTGGCCCAGGGATTACGCCGCTTTATTTCATATAAAAAAAAAAAGAAAATTCTGTGCCATTACCGAGATTCATATCAATCAATACGCTTTCATGTGAAAAAAATAAATTGAGAACTATCCCTGGAGAGAGAGAGAGAGAGAGAGAGAGAGAGAGAGAGAGAGAGAGAGAGATAAAGTAAATAACGTTCGCGCTCTGAATGATAGATGGAGATGAATCTGAGGCCGAAAGAAAACCAAAAGTTTAGTGATTTTTCTGATTTACGGAGAAGGATTGGTGACCTAAAATCACGGAGGAAAAAATAAATGCTGTGAAGTCAGGTGGAGGAAGACGTGCAGGAGTGCCTAATTAATTGAAGGCAGGTCCTTAAAATGGCATCAAGTTTTTATCGAGGGGGGGGGGGGGGGGGGGGGGGGGGGGGGGGTGGGGGGGGGGGGGTGAGCAATGCAGACTTCTGAAATCAGATGAGTTTTAGATGATGAATCACGGTGATGATGCTGCTGGTGAGTGTTCTTCCTAATTATGATATATATATATATATATATATATATATATATATATATATATATATATATATATATATATATATATATATATATATATATATATATATATATATATATATGTGCGTGTGTGGTGTGTGTGCGCGTGTGTGTGTTTGTGTATGTTTGTGTGTGCGTAACTAGATTAAATATACTTGTTTCGTAGACTGAGGTTACGTGACGGACTCAAGCACTCTATAAATTACACAAACATTCACGAGTATATTTCAAAATCATTAGCTACATATTTTCGAGAAATATATTGTTGTTTCACTTCATACACAAAAAATATAAGCTTTGCGTAATGTAGATAATGTGATATTTATCTTTTCCAATATATTGTTGTTTCACTTCATAAAAAAAATATTAGCTTTGCGTAAAGTAGCTCAGGTGATATTTATCTTTTCGAATATATTGTTGCTTCACTTCATAAAAAAAAAATATTAGCTTTGCGTAATGTAGCTCAGGTGATATTTATCTTTTCGATTAGGAAAATGGGTATGTGTTACAAAACTTTCTCTTGCCAACAAAAAATTGAGATTTTCTCGAGGGAAATTACGAACAGATCCTATATTTCGCGCGAAGCTCCGTTTATATTTCTTCTGATAATTAGATTTGAAAACGGCAAATAAAACAGATATTTGCTAAAACAGATATTGAAAATGTTCCAATTATAGTTTATTCTCTACAAGCGAGGTTCAAAATAAGGTCAGATTAAACTAGTGGATTCATTGTAATAAAATGGCGGGGGTATAAAACGCCAGAAAGACGAAACTCATTCCAAATCACCTAAAGCAGTGTACAATAAATGACTGTAAGATTTGCAAGAATGATCTAGAAATAACCTTACAATCAAAGTATTGAAGACATCCTAGACAATCAGTACAACCGGAAATGGTAAACCGGAAATGGTAAAAAAAAATTCCATATATTTCGATTAAAGGAAATAGTGAACAAATCCAGAGTAATTTGCTGACCCAATGCATAATCCGAGAACATTTTGTTGCCAAGTGTACAGTGTTTCTCAGAAAACAAAACAAGCTTCCTTTTATTGATTGGTTAGTTGGTTTTTAATTCAAGTAATGATTTTAAATGAGAGACTGTGAACGCCCTTATGTAAGTATTTTAAAAGTATTATAAAAGATTAGGGAGCTTGTAAACCGAACGTGCAATGTGAATCGTCCCAGCTTGTTAGTTGTACAATGTGTAGTCGTACATTTTTTAAGTATATTTGCTAATCAGTAAAGAAATTGCAGAATATTAAATTTTTTGTCAAGGCATATACGTTAGAAATGTTTTTCAAGTTTCAAAAGCAATTTTTAAGAACTAATTACTTTACAAGATCTTTGGGAATATTTATAAATTTCAATAAAATTCTACGACAGTATCACGAGAGGTGATCAGTTTTTGAGAAAGCTAATGAACAAATATAAATGAAAAATAACGGCTATGTTTACACTTCAGTTCGTACTAAAATGGTTTAATGCTAAGATAAAAAAGTACCAAAAACTTTGTTGAACAATTTCGTAGCTTTCAGGATTACCAAAGAGCCGCCAATATATTTGCAAAAATATTCACAAAGGATTTAAAAATCACTTCTTTGTTAACGTCCAGTACGCATTAGCGTAATGAAAAAAAGACTCGTCATAAATGAAGACATATCAAGAGAGAGAGAGAGAGAGAGAGAGAGAGAGAGATAGAGAGAGAGAGAGAATTATTTTCATTTCGGAAACACATTTCATTAGAGGCAGAAAAACTTCATTAGGAGAAATGTGACAGTTTTTTTTTTTAAGCTGTGCTATAATCCTCCCATGAGTATTATTTTCTAAACCTGATTTCGTAGAGGCGTGTTTTGAATACGGTTCGTGCAGGAGGAGAGGAAAAATGGGAAAGTAGGGGAAGGGCAGAATATCGAAGAGGGCTTTCTGTCATTCTGCATTTGTGGTTATGGAGGTCAGGGGTGAAAAGACGAGAGGGAGACAGGGAAATATTTCGTTTGATGTTCCTCTCTCACAAATCAGACAGCTGCAGCTCTCCTTTTTCTAACGATGAAAACGCGAAATAACAGACACAAAGATGAAGTCGCTGACAACTGAAGTATCTTTATATCATAGATTTCATCAAAGGGATAAAGGGAATATAGTAAGTCCGCCACGTGCTGTAATCAGTTAGTAGTTAAGAACATAAGTTCCAGGCACAGAAAAGGGACCATATTATGAACAGTGACAAAATGTGGCTTCTGAACCAGTTCTCATAATTGCTCATATATGTATATTCCATCATTGTACGTGCATGTTCAGAAGTGGGGCAAACGTAAAGAATTCAAAATATAATTGCTAAAGCACGATATACCTTTCAATAGATGGCTAGTGGAATATCTTTACGTGAGAAGAGATGAAAAAATGGATACACAGAAAAAAAAATAACGTTTCCATCTCAGCAGGAAAGGGTATTCATACTCAAAAACTTCTGTTATTTGATTGTAATAGTAAGGAGTTACATTTATTATGAGGAGCGGAAAAGATTTACATTGCTTAAAGGGTAAAAAATAACATGCATGACTAAAAGGTGCTCGATATGATCAATCTTTTCTGTGACGATCGTCAACGGACGCATAAACAGGGAAATGAGAAACTGCAATAAGAAGATTAGAAACGGCGATTAGCAGTGTTTCCTTTACACCTCATTCTAGCTCTAATAAAAGAACAGAAAGTGTGACAGCTGTTCTACTTCTGTATATCTATCTGTTTCCCTGTTCCGTCATAACTGACGATTTTCCAGTTTTTCTTATTTTTCCCTGCCGTTGCTTTTTACAACATTCCACTTCTCTCTCTCTCTCTCTCTCTCTCTCTCTCTCTCTCTCTCTCTCTCTCTCTCTCTCTCACACAGCAGTTTTTGGATATCAGCGTATTACCAGCTATTTGTACGCATATCCCGATTGTACCCGAGCAAGCTTCTTTACCGTCCCCCAACATGAATGAACTTTACTTGAGTGCTCTTCACTCACAGACCTGGTTTTTGGCCTTGGGCAATGAGCGTTTCCTTTTTTCGCTTACTCGGGGAGTACCTACAAACTACTCTGTTGGTCTTCTTCTTGTTCTTGAAAGGGGGGGGGGGGGGGGGGGGGGGGGGGGGGTGGGGGGGGGGGGGGGGTGGGTGGGGGTGGGGGGGGGGGGGGTAGGAGAGGTCTATGGAAGAGCCTAAAAAGGACTGAAAAGGTGTTTGCGTTGAGTTAAAGTTACAGGCATTTCAGGAAAGGATATTTATGATTTATTTATTAGAACGAAAATGTAAAAAATAAATAATGTGCATAATAAAGAGTACAGAAAAATGATTTTCAATAAAATATAGCTTATTTATTCTAATTTTCGTTAGTGAAAAAATGCTCTATTTGATCGTAGATTTTGAACAAGTCTAATTTTACGTTGAGAGAGTTAGGAATATAACTTGTTTACGACTGATGTTTGTGCGGGGGGGGGGAGGGGAAAATCTTATTCATTGCCAAGGAGCGTTACCCATCACACATTTTGCATACTGGTTTTTGTGTAATGTACCGACAGCTGGAACCAGAGATGGATCACGAGCAACGCAGAAACTGATTCGTTTCCTCGCGGA
>NC_061093.1:37424939-37462439 GCF_015104395.2 Macrobrachium nipponense
CCTTTTTGATCTACATTAAACATAATAATAAAGGTATTTTGTATTCGTATTCATATTGGTAGTGCAGTGCCATAACTACACGTAACAATTGGGGTTATAATATTATTAGTTATAATACTACTTTAATGTTTGTATATTTCGGAAGGAGACCCTCTCGTAGACAAGTTTTGTTAAAAATGGTTGCTGCTTCAGCACTATTAATCTTGTAGAGAGTCTTCTCTATTTTTCTGATGACAGCTTTCTCTCTGTTGCTGAAGCAGCAACCATTTTTATGAAAACAATACTACTTTAACTAATAAAAGTATGATGTTGGTTATACTATTATCACCAATAAATGAGTGAGCAACAAATTGGACAAGGAGATGAAGAGATTGTTGTAATATTCAATAAAGACGCCTTTCAGTAAAACTTGATAATAATATACAAATAACGGTAATATGGAGCAGAGGGAGAAAAAACAATGAAACTTGAATTCACAGCTTTCTTTGTAACAAGTATTCGTAATGTGCTTTATGCAAATCTAAAGATATGTTTATATAAAAGGGACCGTATGTATTAACGTAATGGAGATACAGAGAGAGAGAGAGAGAGAGAGAGAGAGAGAGAGAGAGAGAGAGAGAGAGAGAGAGAGATTTTCCCCTCCCATTACAATACTGTAAAGTGCATATTTTATGTATGGATATCAAATATTTCGTTCCTTAATTCTCTCCTACATGAATACGAAAACCGACACTTCTGGTTTTCATAGCGTAATTACGCATTTTATCTCTCGAGGATATCACTTAAGAAAATAAAGAATACACGGACAAGCCAAGTAAATCCTGCGAAGAAAAAATTTTGGATTTAACATGGATACACAAGATAATAATAATAATAATAATAATAATAATAATAATAATAATAATAATAATAATAATAATAATAATAATAATAATAATATGTGGCGCCGTGGAGGAGTTGGTTAGGTCGTCAATAGACTTAGTCAAGTTTAAGCAACATTGGGGCTGGTCAGTCGTTGGATGGTGACCGCTCTCCTCTGCGTTGATTCCTTGGGAAAGGATCTTTACCATAATTTCCTCAGTCTACTCAGCTGTAAATGAGTACCTATCCCTGATGGGTAGGGTCCCAGCTATGGGTTTAAATATTAAAAAACAAAACTCAGCAATGATGGAAAGAAATGAAGGAATAAACGACAACGACATAAATGGAACCTCTGGCAACAGAGGAGCCTCGTCCGGCAACCATGTATTCAACCCAATTGTAGGGAAGACGGTCAGGTACTTGGAGGTCGTCATCCAGCAACTGATCACCACAACGACAGCAATCAACAGCCTGAGATTGGAGCTACAGAGGCAAAAAGGAAGAAATGGACAAGAGAAGAAAATAAGGAAATATGGAGATGCTACATCAGAAGCAACCCGACGGAGAGAGGATATAGAAGAAGATTGATCACATCTGGAATGAGAGAATAAACACCCCCAAACAGCGAGAGGCTGGCAGACCAAGTAAGGAACATAAAGAAAAAGAACTGGCTCTCCCCAACAGAAAGAGAAGAACTGGAAAGGGAAATGTCACACGACAACGAATTACACGAAGACGAACTGAGAGGACGATGCCACAGAAGACGACAGGGAGGATGAAGTATCAAACAACGACACACGAAGAAACACCGACGAAGTAACAGAGAGGACGGAATGGGTAGAAAAAGATTAGACAATGGATGGAGCCAGATACAGAGAGAACAAAGATCCCCTCCATGAAAGCCTACAACACCAAGAAATTAAGGGAGAAAACAAGTGAGGTCAATGAAATAATGGGCCTAATACACACCACCAGTATCACAGAAACAAATAACTTGACATAATGCAGGAGCAAGATTAGTAGCAGAACTGATGGGGATTCGAACACCACACCACCGTCACAACCAACCCAACAGAAACCAAAACAGCAACCTCCGTTGGAAAAGGCGCCTGGAAAAGCAAATCATGGTGATGAGATCTGACTTGAGTAAACTGAAAGAGATGGCAGAAAAAAGGAAACTGAAGAAGCAGAAAACAAGGGGAGGAACTCAACGAGAAATACAAAGTACAAGAGAGGGATAAACAAACACAATGAAGATGTAAAACAGAGGCTTAAGGCCAAAGCACACAAGATCCAACGGTACACGAACGGAATAAGGGATACCAACAGAACAAACTATTCGGAACCAACCAGAAAAGACTATACAGCCAAACTAAGAGGGGAAGACAACCACCCAGAAATTCCTGAGCCGAACCAAGTAAGAGACTATGGGAAAAACATATGGAGCAATCCGGTATCACACAACAAACATGCAACATGGCTACAGGAAGTCAAGGAAGAAGAAACATGGAGAATAAACAAAGATTCACAGACATCACGACAGACACAGTCAGACACCAACTAAAGAAAATGCCAAACTGGAAAGCCCCAGGTCCCGATGAAGTCCATGGATACTGCTCAAAAACTTCAAGGCCCTACACCCACGAATAGCAGAACAACTCCAGCATTGTATCTCAAATCACCAAGCACCCAAATGGATGACCACAGGAAGAACATCCTTAGTACAAAAAGACAAGAGTAAGGGAAAAATATAGCCAGTAACTACAGGCCTATCACCTGCCTACCATATGTGGAAGTTACTATCAGGTATCATCAGTGAAAGGCTATACAACTACCTAGAGGAGACAAACACCATCCCCCACCAACAGAAAGGCTGCAGAAGGAAGTGTAGGGGCACAAAAGAGGAACAGTAGGAGAAGGAAAACCAACCTAAGCATGGCATGGATAGACTATAGAAAGCCTTCGACATGATACCACCACACAGGCTAATAGAATGCCTGAAAATATATGGGCAGAGGAAAATACCATCATCTTCCTCAAAAATACAATGCGCAACTGGAATACAATAATTACAAGCTCTGGAATAAGACTAGCAGAGGTTAATATCAGGAGAAGGGATCTTCCAGGGCGACTCACTGTCCCCACTGCTCTTCGTAGTAGCCATGATTCCCATGACAAAAGTACTACAGAAGATGGATGCCGGGTACCAACTCAAGAAAAGAGGCAACAAAATCAACCATCTGATGTTCATGGATGACATCAAGCTGTATGGTAAGAGCATCAAGAAAATAGATACCCTAATCCAGAAAGTAAGGATTGTATCTGGGGACATCAGGATGGAGTTTGGAATAGAAAAATGCGCCTTAGTCAACATACAAAAAAGGCAAGTAACGAGAACTGAAGGGATAAAGCTACCAGATGGGAGCAACATCAAACACATAGATGAGACAGGATACAAATACCTGGGAATAATGGAAGGAGGAGATATAAAACACCAAGAGATGAAGGACACGATCAGGAAAGAATATATGCAGAGACTCAAGGCGATACTCAAGTCAAAACTCAACGCCGGAAATATGATAAAAGCCATAAACACATGGGCAGTGCCAGTAATCAGATACAGCGCAGGAATAGTGGAATGGACGAAGGCAGAACTCCGCAGCATTGATCAGAAAAACCAGGAAACAAATGACAATACACAAAGCACTACACCCAAGAGCAAATACGGACAGACTATACATAACACGAAAGGAAGGAGGGAGAGGACTACTAAGTATAGAGGACTGCATCAACATCGAAACAGAGCACTGGGGCAATATCTGAAAACCAGTGAAGACGAGTGGCTAAAGAGTGCATGGGAAGAAGGACTAATAAAAGTAGACGAAGACCCAGAAATATACAGAGACAGGAGAAAGACAGAAAGAACAGAGGACTGGCACAACAAACCAATGCACGGACAATACATGAGACAGACTAAAGACCTAGCCAGCGATGACAATTGGCAATGGCTACAGAGGGGTAGAGCTCAAGAAGGAAACTGAAGGAATGATAACAGCGGCACAAGATCAGGCCTAAGAACCAGATATGTGTCAAAGTACGATAGACGGAAATAACATCTCTCCCCATATGTAGGAAGTGCAATACGAAAAATGAAACCATAAACCACATAGCAAGCGAATGTCCCGGCACTTGCACAGAACCAGTACAAAAGAGGCATGATTCAGTGGCAAAAAGCCCTCCACTGGAGCTGTGCAAGAAACATCAGCTGCCTTGCAGTAATAATGTCGAGCACCAACCTGAAGGAGTGATAGAAAACGACCAGGCAAAGATCCTCTGGGACTATGGTATCAGAACGGATAGGGTGATACGTGCAAAACAGACAGACGTGACGTTGATTGACAAAGTCAAGAAGAAAGTATCACTCATTGATGTCGCAATAACCATGGGACACCAGAGTTTGAAGAGAAAGAGAGGGAAAAAATGGATAAGTATCAAGATCTGAAAATAGAAAATAAGAAGGATATGGTTATATGCCAGTGGAAATCGTACCCATAATCATGGGAGCACTAGGCACGATCCCAAGATCCCTGAAAAGGAATCTAGAAAAACTAGAGGCTGAAGTAGCTCCAGGACTCATGCAGAAGAGGTGTGATCCTAGAAACGGACACATAGTAGAAAAGTGATGGACTCCTAAGGAGGCAGGATGCAACCCGGAACCCCACACTATAAATACCACCCAGTCGAATTGGAGGACTGTGATAGAGCAAAAAACAAAAAAAAAAAAAAAAAAAAAAAAAAATAATAATAATAATAATAATAAGATGGACTTCACATTTTAAAACCAAAAGAATGTTAGATATCTCTAAATCTACATCTTTATTTGCGCTAAGCATTCCAATACATTCACGAGTCAAATGCAATATTTTGAGAATGGAAAATCTATTTTACCTTTCGGCAAAAGTACTAACATCAGCAATAAGACGAGCGAAGCATAGACAAAGTAAGGGGAGAGTTAGTTTTCGTACATGATTTCGTTTTATAGCCAAGGGATGATATAGCTTGAAAAGTCTCTCTCTCTCTCTCTCTCTCTCTCTCTCTCTCTCTCTCTCTCTCTCTTGGCATTAAATTTTCAAAATGGAAATGCGTGCAACTGCCGGAAACGATATTGTTCTTCAGAGTGAGTTGGAAACCATCAATGAAGTGTTCAGTAGTAACGTGAATGATTACTGATATGTAAATCATGTGACGCGAATAAAACCCTTTATACACATTCAAGCATAAAAGTCCACATTCATGCAGTATATGAATTGTATATCATGAAATATATCTTTCTCGGCCGCGGTTTACGGACTGGTGTAAACTGCTTGCAGGAGCTGTACCGCGTCCCAGACTACTATAGTAGATTCACATCAACCGTGCATTTGATGTCTAGGCCCGTCCCTTACGACGCTCCTGATTGGCTGTTGATAAGCCAATCGCAGGGCTGGAAACTCTCAGTCTCTCTCGAGAGTTTACATAGGCAGGATGTTTGTTACGCTTCTCCTGAGGGATATGTCTTTCAAACGTATACCCAATGGAGAGGTGGTACATACATCCTGCCTATGTGAACTCTCTCGAGAGACCTGAGGGTTTCCAGCAGTGGTTGGTTGGCTTATCAACAGCCAATCAGGAGCGTCGTAAGGAACGGGCATAGACATCAAATGCACGGTTGATGTGAATCTACTATAGCACAGTACCAGCCATTACCGTGTAAACCACCCTATGGCGTTTGGAAAGGAGACTGACATTATTTAATGTGGAAAAAAATAACGTAATCAATTCCGTATAACGAATCTTGGCAATAGCAATCAGCAACTGACTCAACAGTATAAATATATAAAAGTCTCGCCCATTTCATTTACAGCTCTTAAGTAAATATGAACATTCATTTGACAATACATTTATGCGTAGTAATACATAAATTCAGGTTCTTTCCTTGGTTTAAACTTTGGGAAATATTATAGTTTTATTTATTTTACATAGAAATAGATTCAATTAAATTTAACTGTTCAGAAACAGGAGTTCACCGGATAATCAAGGAAACGCCTTCTAACTAAATTTTTTTTGAAATGCATGACATTGCAAAGGAAATATTTAGAATTTGTCCTCCTGACATAGAGCAAAATTATATTGGCTAATGTTTTGATGTCCTGTAACATAAACTTAGCCATGTAACCGTTGATAATGCCTGTTTGTAGTTCTTCCATTTTGAATATATATACGTATATATATATATATATATATATATATATATATATATATATATATATATATATATATAGTGTGTGTGTGTGTGTGTGTGTGTGTGTGTGTGTGTGTGTGTGTTTGTGTGTGTGTGTACACAAGTGTTTGTGTGTGTGTTTTTAATTCAAAGTTTGCAATAATATTTGTTTCTGATAATTTTACTCAGCATTTCGTATAACAGATACTCCTTGGTATATTAAACTCCATCAAACCGTGATGATTTCTGTGCTAGCTTGTTCAATTTGCCACGGGAATTGCACATAAATGATTCTGTTCGACATGAATTTCGAATATACTAAATCCATCTTCTCCCTAGCATGTAGCTCCCGGTCTCTTTCCAATATTGGAGCTAGATTTTCATGAACTCCAGACCCGTCTGATTTCTCATGATATTCCTCTCCTCAATCTATCATACAGAATAATAAGTATACTACCGATCCAACACCGCGCTCACTCTCTCTCTCTCTCTCTCTCTCTCTCTCTCTCTCTCTCTCTCTCTCTCACTCTCTCTCTCTCTCTCTCTCGTAAAGCATTCAATATTTTATCAGTGGTAACATATTTTTATTAATATGTCGAATCTCACATTTCACATACGAATTTCCACTTGCTCTTTTGGCATCAGAGTACACTATAGTTAACCTGGTTTAATCCCTTCACCAAGAGTATCCTATAATTGTGACTTACTCAATGATTAACCGTTCATTACAGCCGTTTATCCTAATAAATACCTTTCGTATAAAGAGCAAAGAACAAATTCCAGGTGTACTTTATAGAATGATCCTACGATATGATAAAAAAAATCATTGAAAGCCACCCAGAAAGAAGTTTTCAAACCAAAGGCAAGATAATCACTTAAAATTATGTCATGTTTTCATATCAGACGAAGTGGTGAGAATTTGTACATGAAAGCAACAGAAGTTGAGTAACTTCGGTGATATACTGATTAATCGAGAAGTTTACCGATCTTACAAAGTCCATCTTCACATATTAAGCATCTGGTGTTATATAGATTCTAGATTTCCACGGACTGTAATTTAAACTCATTTGGTTTCTCATCATATTTTCCTTCCTCCCTGGATTAAGTAGAACGATATTTCACTTCACCCTTTGTTATTTGACACTCCCTCACCCTGTCCCAGTTTCTACTTTATTCCAGTAAGGGGAGAATACGTCTCTCTCTCTCTCTCTCGTCTCTCTCTCTCTCTCTCTCTCTCTCTGGATGCATGAGAGTTTAATTAAATGTGTGTATGTGTGTGTATGAGTGTGAAATGAAATAAACGAGAGCATGCAAGAATGTACGAGTATTAAAATATTACCAAACTTCTTCTACTACCTGAGAGAGTATTTCATTAACAATTGACGGTATTAACATTCACAAAAATCGCGGATTACACAATAAATATACAACGTGCGTTATGACAAGGCATATTCTGTACACGAAAGGGCAATAAAAAAAAACATTTGTGATGCAAACGGTTTCAGAGCAAGAAACGACGGAAATCCATTAAGGGAGGCAGTCTGGAAAAGTAAAATTTCATTTGCTTACAGTGGATGACATTTATTTAATGGAGAATCTAGAATTCCCTTTCTTTCCAATTTCTCAGTATAAATGTTTGTCGTACGATACTTAAATTATGAAACTAAAGATTGATAAATTAGGATGTCATTACACAGAGCTAATATCTATATAAATGTGCGAATTCCGGTTAATTTTTCGTTAGAAAAATAATGAAGTCAGTGATCGAACATTAAACCTACTAAAAAAAGAAAGTTTGTTAGAGAAAAGAAGGCATTGCGTCACCCTTCTTATACAAAATATTATAATATATAGTATAAATTAATAAGATAAAATGGTTTAGATATACGTATTCGCCTTCATAAATAAAAATGTATTTAATACTAGTACAACGACCACCGAAGTTAATAAATAAATTTTCTGGTATATATGACAGACGCTAAATGACAGACTTCGCCTAGAGTGGTAGGTTTGGAAGGGCAGAAAATTCACATATATTTCCCACTATTTCAACTCACGTTGTTTGCCGGATTGAAGTGTCTGACTCAATTTAGTCTAGTCAGGAGACAGTCTGAGTTTGGGCCAATAAACTATAGTTTGTTCCAAAATATATAGAAAATATGTATCTTGCTCAATCAAAATTCACCTTCGATTCCAAAGGCAGTCTCAAGAACACCTAGCCGAAAGTTTGAAATTTTAATAGATATGCTACCCTACTCACATCTGTGGCGCCTTGAGAGATCCAGGTAGACACAGGTAAAAAACAACCCTCATCTTATTATAACATGTTCTCATTCCAGCCACAAAATCAACAAAGTTTCTAGAAAAATGCAAAGCATTTGAAAGATGTGATGTTAAAGATGTGGTGCTTTGGACGCAATGCTTACTGTACGTACACATGGCATCAATCATCAAAATTGATGGAATAATGTTCATTGGGTCATATTTGAATGTCTCTTCTGGGAGAGGAATATGACAACTGAGGATGTCGAGCGTGATTTGTCAGATAGCATAATCATTTGATCCATCGGGATGGAAATTTAATGGAGGAGCCGCATTAAATATTCTAAGTCTCCAACTGTATCTTTTAGTACCAAGTGTGGCCTACGCTTAGCTATGAAAAGTAACCGAGAAAGAATATTCCTTTCGTGTCGAATTTATAATAACTGGGCTTTAACTTTGGCTTGGACCGTAGCTTCTATATATTTAAAGTACCACCAACTGTTTTCTTTATGTGGAGCCCAAACGTTCTCTGTCTTTTCTACCATTGTATCAAAAATAAACCTCCAATGTCTCACATAAATATCAAATATGTACCCTCAGAATATGGACAAATGCTGCCTGACAACCTGCTTGGATTTTGCATGTTTGACCGTGTGTGGATGGGTGGGTGTGTGTGTGTGTTATGCGAATGTGAGCCTATTCAGTTCCCTATTATTACCCGATTCTTACAGATAAGAACAGACATCCTGCCCTATATTATTTATTGTGAGATAGCGTGGAATTAATTATTATTAAAAATCATTATGAAACACTGATGATTCCAAGACACACGGATGCAGTAAGTCGATATCTCTGATTTGCTCAGCAATGAAGCGTCTTCGAGATCATATTATTTCCTTTTCATCAGCCTGGAAGCAATTGCAGCGCCAGGCACCAATCTCCTTTGGCTTATTTTCATCCTTGAGAAAAGCTCCCTTTAGGAAGAACCTTGCGAGCACAGATAAGAAAAATGCAATACACTTTTACGGTGAATTCATGGCAGCATTTCGTACATCTTTGCTCATCAGTCCCTTTGATGACTTTTTTTTTTCATGTGTATATACTTCAGTCGACATTTTTTTTATTAGTACTAACAGTAGTTTACAATCTTTTTTTCACTACTTTTAAATACAGTTTTTAAACATTACACTAATATTAGGCCTCGTATATAAAATGCTTCATCATTCTTTTTTTAAGTAGATACTATTCGTTAAAAATGTTATTTGTCAAAAGTACTAACATTGGAAAGTGATATTTCATTACAAAATGAACAATAATAAACAGATCACGTCCAAATTCTCTCTTCCAGTATGTTCATCTCTTCTTTCTCCATCTTTACCTCTTGATCCCCTTATTCCCACATTCTATCTCGTTTATAAGAAGGAATTTCCGAATCCCTAAGTACTTCCAGTTCTGACCCAGAACAGTTGACTAACAACATAGTTCCAGATTTACTGCCTCTCCCAATACCGAACAAAAGTTTATTCGGTAATGAACGAATTCTCTGCTACTAACATTTACTTAACTAAAGAGGGAAAGAGTATGTGGTAAGATGGAATAGGTTAATGGCTTGAAAGTCGCATGATTGTCAGATAACTAACAACTAACTGAGTATATGATATTTGACGATATGGCCTTATTCCCGTAGAAGGGTATGCCGTCGGCTCACCTCATGTGGTGTACTGTAGGCGTTACTTAAGGTTCTTTGACGCATCCCTACTGCCCCTAGATGCAACCCCTTTCGTTCCTTTTAGTATACTTCTGTTCATATTCCCTTTCTTATGTCTTTCTTTCCACCCTCTCCTATCAAATACTTCAAAGTGCAGCTAGGAGGTTTTCCTCCTGTTACACCTTTCAAACCTTTCTGCTCAGTTTTCCTTTCAGCGCTGAATGACCCCATACGTCCCAGCGCTTGGCCTTTGCCCTAAATTCTGTTTCACCATTCCGATATGACTTTATAAAGTATTTAACTATCGATTCTGTTACATTCTTACTGCGTGACCAGAGCGCCAGTTAATGAGGAGAACCAAAGGCTGAAAGAAAACGTGAAAACTCCTTCTCTGAGAGCCTGGAGAGAGTTGGATGAACCAAATCAGAACTTCGTCTCCAAGTGTTTGCATTCTGAAAGCGATACTACGCAAGCAGATCAAACTAATTCAAGTAGCTACTGTTGCTTGTTGCTCTCCCTTTAAAGTTTCAGTGGTTCTTAACCAGGGGTGCTCGCTCCCCTAGGGGGTGGGTTCGAAACCGGTTCCTGAGGGGTGCGAGATGCCTACGAATAATTAAAGCAAAATATATTTTTATATACGCATGTTATTTTATTCTGTAAATAATAATAATAATAATAATAATATAATAGTAATCATCATAACTATTTTATTATTATTATTATTTTTTATTATTATTATTTTTTTTTTGCTCTATCACAGTCCTCCAATTCGACTGAGTGGTATTCATAGTGTGGGGTTCCGGGTTCCATCCTGCCTCCTTGGAGTCCATCACTTTTCTTACTATGTGCACCGTTTCTAGGATCACACTCTACTGCATGATTCCTGGAGCTACTTCAGCCTCTAGTTTTTCTAGATTCCTTTTTAGGGATCTTGGGATCGTGCCTAGTGCTCCTATGATTATGGGTACGATTTCCACTGGCATATCCCATATCCTTCTTATTTCTATTTTCAGATCTTGATACTTATCCCTTTTTTTCCATCCCTCTTTCTTTCTTCTTCCAACTCTGGTGTCCCATGGTATTGCGACATCAATGAGTGATACTTTCTTCTTGATTTTGTCAATCAACGTCACGTCTGGTCTATTTGCACGTATCACCCTATCTGTTCTGATACCATAGTCCCAGAGGATCTTTGCCTGATCGTTTTCTATCACTCCTTCAGGTTGGAGTTCGTACCACTTATTACTGCAAGGTAGCTGGTGTTTCTTGCACAGGCTCCAGTGGAGGGCTTTTGCCACTGAATCATGCCTCTTTTTGTACTGGTTCTGTGCAAGTGCCGGGCATTCACTTGCTATGTAGTTTATGGTTTAATTTTTCGTATTGCACTTCCTAATTATGGGAGAGATGTTATTTCCGTCTATCGTTCTTTGAACATATCTGGTTCTTAGGGCCTGATCTTGTGCCGCTGTTATCATTCCTTCAGTTTCCTTCTTTAGCTCTCCCCTCTGTAGCCATTGCCATGTGTCATCGCATGACACATGGCAATGTGTCATGCGATGACACATTGCTGGCTAGTTCTTTAGTCTGTCTCATGTACTGTCCGTGCATTGGTTTGTTGTGCCATTCCTCTGTTCTGTCTGTCATTCTCCTGTCTCTGTATATTTCTGGGTCTTCGTCTACTTTTATTAGTCCTTCTTCCCATGCACTCTTTAGCCACATCATCTTCACTGGTTTTTCAGATATTTGCCCCAGTGCTCTGTTCTCGATGTTGACGCAGTCCTCTATACTTTCGTGTTATGTATAGTCTGTCCGTATTTGCTCTTGGGTGTAGTGCTTTGTGTATTGTCATATGTTTCCTGGTTTTCTGATCTATGCTGCGGAGTTCTGCCTTCGTCCATTCCACTATCTGTATCTGATTACTGGCACTGCCCATGTGTTTATGGCTTTTATCATATTTCGGGCGTTGACTTTTGACTTGAGTATCGCCTTGAGTCTCTGCATTCTTTCCTGACCGTGTCCTTCATCTCTTGATGTTTTATATCCCCTCCTTCCATTATTCCCAGGTATTTGTATCCTGTCTCATCTATGTGTTTGATGTTGCTACCATCTGGTAACTTTATCCCTTCAGTTCTCGTTACTTTGCCTTTATGTATGTTGACTGAGGCGCATTTTTCTATTCCAAACTCCATCCTGATGTCCCCAGCTACAATCCTTACAGTCTGGATTAGGGTATCTATTTCCTTGATGCTCTTACCATACAACTTGATGTCGTCCATGAACATCAGATGGTTGATTCTGTAGCCTCTTTTCTTGAGTTGGTACCCGGCATCCATCTTCTGTAGTACTTTTGTCATGGGAATCATGGCTACTACGAAGATCCCTCTCCTGATATTAACCTCTGCTAGTCTTATTCCAGAGTTTGTAAGTATTGTATTCCAGTTGCACATTGTATTTTTGAGGAAGCTGATAGTGTTTTCCTCTGCCCCATATATTTTCAGGCATTCTATTAGCCATGTCGAAGGCTTTCTTATAGTCTATCCTTGCCATGCTTAGGTTGGTTTTCCTTCTCCTACTGTTCTTCATTACCATTTTGTCTATCAGGAGCTGGTCTTTTGTGCCCCTACACTTCCTTCTGCAGCCTTTCTGTTGGTGGGGGATGGTGTTTGACTCCTCTAGGTAATTGTATAGCCTTTCACTGATGATACCTGTTAGTAATTTCCACATTATTGGTAGGCAGGTGATAGGCCTGTAGTTACTGGCTATATTTCCCTTACTATTGCCTTTTTGTACTAAGGATGTTCTTCCTGTGGTCATCCATTTGGGTGCATGGTGATTTGAGATACAATGCTGGAGTTGTTCTGCTATTCGGGGGGTGTAGGGCCTTGAAGTTTTTGAGCCAGTATCCATGGACTTCATCGGGACCTGTTGCTTTCCAGTTTGGCATTTTCTTTATTATTATTATTATTATTATTATTATTATTATTATTATTATTATTATTATTATTATTATTATTATTATTTTAAAATTAAAAGTAATGGCTACTTCAGCAGCGTTACACTTGTAGAGATTCTTCTCTACTTTGCGAATAGCGGCTTTTTCGGTGCTACTTAAACAGGCTAGTAGAGCGCCTATAGAGGTCATGGTAAAAATACAGGGTCAAAATATGTGATATATTTGAATTTTACAGATAAACTATGATACCATAGTCATCAAAGTCATTAACGATTTTCTCTCTCTGTCTCTCTCTCTCTCTCTGTCTCTCTCTCTCTCTCTCTCTTTCTAAAAGCGAGCTTTCGTCTGGAGCTGCCAGACATCCTCGGGCTGGGAAGCTGAGGGTGGACTGATCTTGGTGCGGTGTCCGTCCTCGTTATATCTGTGGTTGACAGCAGGGGGTCTGCCCCATGCTTGTCTCCTATTGGCTGGTGGCGGTGAGTCTTGTTTTCATTGGCTGCCTGAGCCAGGTCTCAAGCCACTTTCTTATTATTATTATTATTATTATTATTATTATTATTATTATTATTATTATTATTATTATTATTATTATTATTATTATTATTATTATCATTGCTACAGCGGTGATCTCAGCTATAGGGAAACCTACACCAAATTTCCTAATGAACTGGCAACGTTGCAACAGACTCAAGTGCAGGATACAGGTCGCATATTTTATTAATACACATCATATTAAGTGTTTAAACCATTAAACTTCCTTTCATGGAGGTTAATACGGTTGGAAATCAATGAATCACACTTACATATATCATACGAGTGAGGCAGTATTTTTAAACAGGTAGAATTATAGGAGCAAATTGCGTCGGGATTCCCATCCTTACAATTCTGGGTCAGAAATGTAAAAAAAAAAAAAAAAAAATAAAAAAAAAGTGTGGCGCATGGTAAAATTTCTTATTAAAACCTTACTTTGTGATCACTGGGACTGTTCGCAATAATCGGAATGTTTCGATGTTATTTTTCTAAAATGTACAACTATGACATTCTAGATGTCCATTTTATTGAAATGGCAGAATCAGAAAAAAAATTATTATATATTATATGTCTGTAGTAAGACGTGATCACATCAAGATCGGTTCAGATGTCTCCGTCAACATGCCATTTGTATTTATCTTAATTCTATGCATTATTCCTTTTAGAAATATTTGCAACGCTTGCCAAGTTTAATGCAAGTTACATGCACTGAAATCAACAATTATCCACGACCTCGTTCAGTCTGTTATTGGAGGTATTTGCTTGATTCCATATTGTTATCGAATGCAATATGATGCAATCACTGTATCGCAGTGCAGAGTAAACCTGTTTGAGTCTTAATTCTTTCGCAAGGGTCTAAACCTTAAAGTCACCTTTCATCAAAGGTATATTAGTCAAGACCAGGCCGTTTCTATTCAAACTATTGATAGTTGGCGAAATTCAGTAGTTTTCATATAAAAAATACAACACTGAATGATATGCCCTTCCCGTTTAAAAGTTAATGCTCGTCGTTTCCTCATCACTTATTACCTGTCCTTCATTACAGTTACATCGCAGTCTAAGCGTGAATAGGGTTTCATTACATTGATATATCAAATCATCTAATAATAATCTGAAGCAGAACGGTTTCTTGTTGATAAAACTATATCGCATAAATTCTTTCCGAAATGAGCCTCAGTCTTGATTCGCACCGCTGCTAATGTATTGCCTCTTCAGTTACTGCATGATGATATCAATCACTGAAATTGCAGCGATGCGTTAAGAGGGAAACTTTTACTTTTGCCAAATAATAGCGTTTTGCAAATAATAACGTTGTCAGTGCAAATTATTTACTCGTTCTCTCCTATACAGAAATTATTTCGTTTATTGGAATACTTTTTACCTTTGCCAAATAATAACGTTTATCGAATTATAACGCTGTCAGAGCAAATGCTATATTTTTCCTCTCCTATCAGGAAAATCTTTTTTATTGGAACATTCGTAAAGTAATTTTAATTCATACACATCATCCTATCAATACCTTGAATTTTCTACAGTTTCGGCGATGTTACTTACCAAGCATTCTACGTGAGAACACATGGAGTGATGTTCAGCACTGCTTGCCAAAATATTGTATTTTAGGATTAGCTTCGTTAGGCCTGTGTGGAAACAAAGCAGAACAGATCGGGGCTTTGAGCACATTCTTTGTTAGTTTTCTTTACTATGAATAAACGTGTACAAAGCTTTTGCATTTACGAGTGGGCTTTGAAGATTTTATGCATGCGAGGTCTTTTTTTCTGTTTTTATTAATATGACCAGAACAATTTGTCATGTTATTAAGAATTGGAAAAAGGCAGGGTGATAAAAGTAAATCTGTGACTGCATATTCGTCATAAAAATCTTCAGAACGATTGAAGGTTGATGAGAAAAGAACACATAGATAGAGGAAGCACACTAAACCTATTTGCTATGGGGGATTTTTCTAACGCAAACATTGGAAATAAATATTAATTAACGGTGTCATACTTCTTTGACAATATCCATTATTTTTCATGAAGTGATACAGTAAGAACGCCCGTGGGGAGGTATTGCCGTCGGTGTACCTGACGCGGTGCACTATAGGCACTGCTTAAGATTCTTAGCAACGTCCCCTCGGTCCCTAACTGTAGCCCCTTTCATTTCTTTTACTAAACGTCCGTTCAATTTCTATTTCTTCCATCTTACTGTTCACCTTCACATAACAATTGATTCATGGTCCAACTGCGAGGTTTTCCTCCAGTTACACCATTCATACCTTCGTAATCAATTTCCATACTAGCACTGAATAACCTCGAAGTTCTGTCGCTTGGCCTTTGACCTACATTCTATATTTAATTCTATTCTATTCTGCTCTATTCAGCAATAAGAACTACTTCATAAGTACAATTTCGCGTTCAGTAAATTTGCAAGCACAGCTGAAAGAGGAGATGCCATGAGGCCCGAACTTTAAATTGCTTTACCAAGATCTTTGATCTTGATGAAGCTTGAGGATTTCCAAGAACTCGATTTTCTAGTATTTAGGGAATCCGCTTGTGGTAGTCTGAAGCCTCTCCTTTGATATCGGAACTCTCATCTGCTGTACAAACTTATCTTCAAAGATTTTTTTTAACACGGAACGGAGGGTCGACTCTCTGGAAATCATGTCAGCAAGTATTCCGATTATTGGTTTTCCAGATTACCAGTGTGAATATAAATGCTTTTTTTTTAAACTTAATTGTTTTACTTGTAAATAGGTGTATATTATTAAAAAACCAAGGGTCGTTTGCCTGCGCGTACGTATACATATTACATGATATACAATGTAATATGGATGTCTATAGCAGTAAATGAAAGCCAAATTCAAGAAAACATAACATATCTCTTTGTGAAATGAAATGAAACGATGTGGCATCCACTCCAATACTTTAGAATTTGACTGATTCAAGATTTCCTACTGAAGACAAATCTACCCTCTGACAGTGATACTGAATTATTCGTAAGCGATAGAGACAATAAACGTATTATAAATGAAATAAAACCTAAAGAAATACGATTTGAATAGTGCCCTAACAGAACACAAGAAAGAACCATCCGCAGTGCCACAGAGCTTATTGTAGTTACGAAGACATAACCGTCATCCAATTACTGATTTGATAAGCATATATCCTGAATTTAAGACTGCTGAATCATGGGATGCATATATAATTGTATCAAAATAACGGACTACAGGAGATATTGCTACTGAAACTTACTAATGAAAGGAGACGCAATGATTTACTTAGGTAGGTTGGAAAAGTCAATTACTTCGGATGTGTTCAAATAAAAGTGCATCCAAGTTTCTCTCTTTATACACACACGCACACTATATATATATAAAATCATTGTTTCTAAACCAGGGAACAGTTTCAGTCCTACCGGCGAGGAAGCAATTATAATCATAATTATATATGTGCATATATATACGTATATATATATATATACATATTATATTCTATATATATTTATATATATATATATATATATATATATATAATATATATCATATATATATATATATATATATAATATATATAATATATATATAATATATTATATATATATATATATATATATATATATATATATATATATATGTATATATATATATATATATATATATATATATATATATATATATAAGGAACACCAAAACCAAAAACACCAGAGCTGGCCACCAGCAAGACGATGAGAGCTGCCAAATCCTTTATCTTTATCTTGGTACATAGTTGTATCAAGTCGGAGATCACTCACGAAGTAACCTAATAAAACATTCTTCCTGTCTTCCACGAATATAAATATTACCCTACACGTTTAATATTCAGATTCTTTACATTGTTTGAATTAGCTCAAAACTATCCATCTGAGCTGTCTGTATCAGACTGAGACTTGAAATGTTATTTCGGAAGCTTTAAAAAGTCGTTATAAACTACGAATGTGTTGTTTTAACTGCGGATTATAGTGTTTTCATGATGCATTAAACAATTGACTGGAAATGAGCGGAATAATGAATATGATCGGATCAAGTTTCAATGTACATAATCATTGCACACCAAAGACCTTTTACTACACACCTCCGTAGGATCACTTGAAGAATTATATCTATTTACATCATTGTTTGCAAAAGAAATATACGCGTAATGTTAGTAATTCCTATAACAAACAATACACGAAAAGAGTACATTAGTAGACAAATTCAATAAGAGTCGATGAAGAGGTATAACACTTTCAATAAGTAAAATGAATGTGCATGGCACTTTGGCCCAGGGATTACGCCGCCTTTATTTCATATAAAAAAAAGAAAATTCTGTGCCATTACCGAGATTCATATCAATCAATACGCTTTCATGTGAAAAAAATAAATTGAGGAACTATCCCCTGGAGAGAGGAGAGAGAGAGAGGAGAGAGAGAAGGAAGAGAGAAGAGAGAGAGAGAGAGAGAGAGATAAA
Source organism: Macrobrachium nipponense (assembly GCF_015104395.2). Classification (NCBI taxonomy): domain Eukaryota; kingdom Metazoa; phylum Arthropoda; class Malacostraca; order Decapoda; family Palaemonidae; genus Macrobrachium; species Macrobrachium nipponense. The sequence goes on from NC_061093.1 coordinate 37,442,996, forward strand.
GTAAATAACGTTCGCACACTGAATGATAGATGAAGATGAATCTGAGGCCGAAAGAAAACCAAAAGTTTAGTGATTTTTCTGATTTACGGAGAAGGAATTGGTGACCTAAAATCACGGAGGAAAAAAATAAATGCTGTGAAGTCAGGTGGAGGAAGACCTGCAGGAGTGACTAATTAATTGAAGGCAGGTCCTTAAAATGGCATAAAGATTCTATCGAGGGGGGGGGGAATGCAGACTTCTGAAATCAGATGCGTTTTAGATGATGAATCACGGTGATGATGCTGCTGGTGAGTGTTTCTTCCTAATTATGAGATATATATATAATCTATATATATATATATATAATATATATATATATATATATATATATAATATATATATGTGTGTGTGTGTGTGTGTGTGTGTGTGTGTGTGTGTGTGTGTTTGTGTATGCGTGGTATGCGTAACTAGATTAAATATATTGTTTTCGTAGGCTGAGGACCCGTGACGAGCTCATGCACTCTATCCAAATTACAAAAACATTCATGAGTATATTTCAAAATCATTAGCTATATATTTTTGAGAAATATATTGTTTGTTTCACTTCATAAACAAAAAATATTAGCTTTGCGTATGTAGATAAGGTGATATTTATCTTCTCGAATATATTGTTTGTTTCACTTCATAAAAAAAAGAATATTAACTTTGCGTAATGTAGCTCAGGTGATATTTATCTTTTCGATTAGGAAAATGGGTATGTGTTACAAACTTTTTTCTTGCCAACAAAATTGAGATTTCTCGAGGGAAATTACGAAACAGATCCTATATTTCGCGCGAAGCTCCGTTTATATTTCTTCTGATATTAGATTTGAAAACGGCAAATAAAACAGATATTTGCTAAAACAGATATTGAAAATATTCCACTTTATAAAGTTTATTCTCTACAAGCGAGGTTCAAAAATAAGGCCAGATAAAAACTGGTAGTGGGGGCGGGGGGAGGGGGGGGGGGTATGAAACGCCAGAAAGACGAAATAATTTTTCAAATCAACTAAAGAAGTACGATAAATGACTGTACGATTTGCAAGAATGAATCTGGAACTAACCTTACAATCAAAATACTGAAGACATCCTAGAAAATCACTAGGTTACATGGAGCGTTTCATTTTTCATTATCCAATGTAAAAGAGGAAATTGTAAAAATAAATCCATTATATTTAGATTAACGGAAATAGTGAACAAATACAGAGTAATATTTGCTGACTCAATGCATTATCCGAGAACACATTTTGCTGCCAAGTATACAGTCCATCTCAGAAAACAAAACAAGCTTCCTTTTATTTATTGGTTAGTTGGTTTTTAATTCAAGTAATAATTTCAAATGAAAGACTGTCAACGCCCTTATGTAAGTATTTTAAAAGTATCATAAAAGATTAGGGAGCTTGTAAACCTAACGCGCAATGAGAATCGTCCCGGCTTGTTAGTTGTACAATGTGTAGTATTACATTTTTAAAGCATATTTGCTGATCAGTAAAGAAATTCCAGAACATTAGATTTTTGTCAAGGCAAATACGTTAGAAATGTTCTTCTAAGCTTCAAAACCAATATTTAAGAACTAATTACTTTACAAGATCTTTGGGGATATTTATAAATTTCAATAGTATTCCACGACAGTATCACGAGAAGTGATCAGTTTTTGAGAAAGCTAATGTACAATATTTAAATGAAAAATAACGGTTATGTTTTCACTCCAGTTCGTATTAAAATGGTTTAACGCTAAGATAAAAAAGTACCAAAAACTTTGTCAAGAAATGTCGCAGCTTTCAGGATTACCAAAGAGCGGCCAATATATTTGCAACAATATTCACAAAGGATTTAAAAATCACTTCTCTGTTAACGTCCAGTACGCATTAGCGTAATGAAAAAAAAAAAACACTCGTCATAAATGAAGGCATATTAAGAGAGAGAGAAGAGAGAGAGAGAGAGAGAGAGAGAGAGAGAGAGAGAGAGAGAGAATTCTTTTCATTTCGGAAACATATTCAATTAAAAGGCAGAAAAACTTCACTAGGAGAAATGTGGCAGATTTTTTTAAGCTGTGCTATAATCCTCTCATGAATATTATTTTCTAAACCTGATTTCGTAAAGGCGCGTTTTGAATACGGTTCGAACAAGAGGAGAGGAAAAATCGGAAAGGAGGGGAAGGGCAGAATATCGGAGAGGGCTTTCCATCATTCTGCATTTGTGGTTATGGAGGTCAGGGGTGAAAAGACGAGAGGGAGACAGGGAAATATTTTGTTTGATATTCCTCTCTCACAAATCAGACAGCTACAGCTCTCCTTTTTTCTAACAATGAAACTGGAATAACAGACACAGAGATGAAGTCGTTGACAACTGAAGTATCTTTATATCATAGATTTCATCAAGGGATAAAGGGAATATAGTAAGTCCGCCAACGCTGCTGTATCAGGTAGAACATTAGTTCCAAGCACAGAAAAGGGACCATATTATGAACAGTGACGTATTGTGGCTTCTGAACCAGTTCTCATAATTGCTCATATATGTATATTCCATCATTGTACGTGCAGGTTCAAAACTGGGGCAAACGTAAAGAATTTCAAATATAATTGCTAAAGCACAATATACCTTTCAATAGATGGCTAGTGGAATATCTTTACGTGAGAAGAGATGAAGAAATGGATGCACAGAAAAAAAAAAACGTTTCCAGCTCAGCAAGAAAGGGCATTCCTACTCAAAAACTTCTGTTATTTGATCGTAATAGTAAGGAGTTACATTTATTATGAGGAGCGGAAAAGATTTACATTGCTTTAAGGGTAAAAAATAACATGCATGACCAAATGTGCTTGAAATGATCAATCTTTTCTGTGACGATCGTCAACGGACGCATCAACAGGGAAATGAGAGACTACAATAAGAAGATTAGAAAGGGCGATTAGCAGTGTATCCTTTACACCTCATTCTAGCTCTAATAAAAGAACAGAAAGTGTGACTGCTGTTCTACTTCTGTATATCTATGTCTCCCTGTTCCGTCAGAACTGACGATTTTCCAGTTTTCTTATTTTCCCTGCCGTTGTTTTTTACAACATTGCACCTCTCTCTCTCTCTCTCTCTCTCTCACACACAGCAGTTTTTGGATATCAGCGTATTTACCAGCTATTTGTACGCATATCCCGATTGTACCCGAGCAAGCTTCTTTGCCGTCCCCAACATGAATGAACTTTACTTGAGTGATCTTCACTCACAGACCTGGTTGGCCTTGGAATGAGCGTTTCTTTTCGCTTACTCGGGGAGTAAGCCTACAAACTTCTATGTTGTTGTTGTTGTTGTTGTTGTTCTTGTTCTTGTAAGGGGAGAGGTCTATGGATGAACCTAAAAAGGTCTGAAAAAGGTGTTTCGCGTTGAGTTAAAGTTACAGTCATTTTAGGAAACGATATTTATGATTTATTTATTAGAACGAAAATGTAAAAAAATAAATAACGTGCATATTAAAGAGTACAGAAAAATTATTTTTAATAAAATATAGCTTATTTATTTTGATTTTCGTTAGTGAAACAAGGCTCTATTTGATCGTAGATTTGAACAAGTCTTATTTTGCGTTAAGAGTGTTAAGAATATAATGTTTACAACTTATGTATGGGGGGAAAATCTTATTCATTGCCAAGGAGCGTTACCCACCAAACATTTTGCATACTGGTTTTGTGTAATGTACCGACAGCTGGAACCAGAGATGGATCACGAGCAACGCAGAAACTGATTCGTTTCCTCGCGGATGATTGATGGGATCTCTCGGCACACGATGGCAGAGGCTTCTTACAATATTTGTTAGAGGTTTGCTGTGTTGTGTTTGTATCTGGCACATTTCCAGTCCAATCATCAATACGAGAGAAATTATGCTTAAACCTGAGGAAAGGGATTGGTAACATGATTGAATAACCGAGGAATAAACGAATATGATAACTGAAAATTTTAAGCGTTTCTTTCAACAGAATATGAAAACTATCATAGACACTATTATATACACAATCTAGCAGACATTTAATTACCCTTCGAGGTTGTCTTTCAACCCATTTTTTATACCTACACACACCAAATCACACACAAACATGGTCATGATAACTCACGGTGCTGTGTGTGTCTATCTTCAGTACACGCTCAGGCTATCTGAATAAAGAAAGTTTAATCTTAATACTTTCTCTGGCTAATCAATTTGCATTTGGAAAGTCCCCGGAACTTTTTCTCATAATTCTCTAGCTAATTCTCGTTTCATACTAATATGTTTACTTAGTTCTTCATTATTATCTAAGATCTTAAAGTACACTATCCTATCCTATGTAATTAAAAACTCCTTTTAGCTCCCCTCTCCATCACAGTTTTCTGGAAGTGGTTTTATTTCAGATTCTAAGACAACGTTGTCTTCATACAAATCATATAACCTGACTGAATGAACATCTTTACTCTATGTGCATTTCAAGTGTTCTGGCAATACACTAAATTTCGATTAATTTTCGCACGCCAATTTAATTCATAGGTGTCAATTATGTAAAAATTTTACAATTATTTCCAAGCTTAGGGAGAGGGTCATATTTACAGAAAATCAACTTAATTTCTTAAGATCAGCATCTTGAAGAATGGAATTCTATAAAATTGTGCTTATACATCCTTACGTAATAATAGCAGAAATTTACACTCCTTCAATTTTACAGAAATTTTGATTAATTTTAATTTCCCTATCAAAATAACTGGAAGAAGTATGACTCATGCGGATTCACCCCTGATATAATAGACAATGCTCGATAAAATTAAGCTGACCATTCAAGCGAAGCTGAATGCGAAGACGTAATAAGAAAATCGTTTACAATGATTTCCCGCGTTTCAAAACCAGTCTTCATTTGACTTGGCGTCTTCAAAGGCTTACCATGACTTGTGTCATGGGTAGCAATTGCAATCTCGCTCTCCACGAAATTGAATGAAGGATTCTGGCCACTTCAGAAGCAGTCGCCTCCGTTGATCGCTCACTCGAATAGCGGTCAGATTACCTAGCTATAGTTGCTTCGTTTTGAAACTTGCCACGTGTTAACAAAGTCATAAGGAGTCTCTGACTATTTATTTCATTCTGTTTTCTTTATCAATAATTTCTCAATAATTCTTTGGACTAACGCACTTTCCTCATAATATTGAGATGTATATATGCATATTTTTCAATCTCACGGGAACATCTACTCTTTATCTTGTCCAGTTACAGCATATAGATTATTCTTTTCGGAGTTTACTTGATAAATAAAACATTCCATAACATTACCTATACTCCTATATTATTTTCTCATGAATGAAAAACACCCTTAGCTCCTAACTTTGTAAATATGGAGGAACTGTTGCTATAAAAAACATAAATTCTAATGCAATCAAGACATTCATTTCTACAACACATCAACAGCATGACAGGGATGTTTTCGCTGATTTGAGTACTTATATCGAAATATATTCGCTCTGTTATAAATAAATATATATATATATAATATATATATATATATATATATATATATATATATATATATATCTATATATATATATATATATATATATATATATATATATATATATATAGTATATATATATATATATATACACACACACACACACACACATATATATAATAATATATATATATATATATATATATATGTATATATATATATAATATATATATTACTAATATATTATATATATAGTTACATAGATATATATATATATATATATATCTATATATATATATATATATATATATATATAGATATATATCTATGTATATATATATATATATATATATATATATATATATATATATCGATATCTATATATCTCTATATATATATATATATATATAGATATCTATTATATATATATATATATATTATATATATATATATATATATATATATATATATATATATATATATATACGATTTCCGGGAGAAATATGGTTTACACTTAGATTTTGTAACTGTTTACCTTAGCTGGATGCTCGTGTACCAGCTATAGGGTATGCAGCTGGAAAATATAAGTATTTTTCATGGCTTTAAACTTTTCTTTACGTAAAAAAGGTAAACCACATTTCTCCCCGAAATCGTATAGCAATGGCACCATAAAAACAAATCCAGTTATGTTTATGCTTTTACACTCCCTTTACTGAATATAAACAAACCGTAGTCTACTATAAACAAATCTTCCTGCTGCTGCTGAGTCAGAACATGAAAATATGCGTTACTGTAAAAGGAAACAAAAAATAGCCATAGGAAGATATTTACACTGAGGCAATTTAAGATGGACAAAGGGTGAAAATTTTAGTAGTTTTATTGTGAAAAATTAGTATAAATCTGAGTGATCAAAAGCATGTAGTGGTAGAAAATTAATGTTATATTTCGTATCCTATCCATAAAAATGGCGTTTGAAAGCAAAGAATGCAAGACATTTTTTACAGGTTATACGCTAAGGTGAATGGAGGAGAGCGAGATTATATGACAAAGTGTCTGATCATCTGGCTTGAGTCCAAGAAATACAGTTACATTCCTTCAACATTTAAAAATAATACGCCTCCATCATTGACAATTCTTACTTTACAATATCTATCCGTCCTTGGACTCTCGATCTCAAGTGAGATAAAAGAAAATCCGCCTAAACGTAGAAACCAATTTACTTCAGAATGAAGCCTACGTGGGATGATATACAGCAGGAAATGTTCAATATTCAGAGATGTCTCAGGCTATGTTTTCCAATACTTCTATGAGTGTTTTTTTGATAAAGGCTAGACTTCTTTTTGAATACTGGGTGTGAGAATACTTGTGTAGCGTAGGAATACTTATGTATTATATTTTTCTGCGATTTTCTAACATTTCTTTCTATACGATGCCAGTGCAAAACTGCTGTCCGTTTCCTTCAAAATATAGTTATTTACTATAAGGAGAACACGCGGTATATGTATAACACACATACACACACACACACACACACAAGCATATATATATGTGTGTGTGCATTTATAATAATATATATATAATATATATATATATATATATATATATATATATATATATATATATATATATATATATATATATATAGAGAGAGAGAGAGAGACTAGCGAGAGAGAGAGAACGAAGAGAGAGAGCGACGAGAGAGAGAGAGAAGAAGAGATGAGAGAGAGAGAGTCTTCACTGAAAACTTAGAAAATATAAAGTCCATTTCTGTGTGTCTAAGGAATTCGTAATTCTTCCTTCAGAAATATAGGCATAAAAGAATTATTGTTTGATTTATCTGAATTTCATGTTACGGAAAAGACCATTATTCACAATAAAAAAAAAAAAAAGAACAAGACGAGATATTTTCCAAGGTTTTCGTGGAAATGCTGATTCCCCTTTCCTGGGAATTGAAGCGGTTTTTAATTCCATGATTTCCAAACAAACCTAATTGAACGAATGTGGAATATTTCCAAGAAAATTCAAAAGGTTTTCAAAATGTCCGTGAGCATGCATATAGCTGCACTTTTATTTCATTTTAATGAGCTGCCTGCTTGGCATTTTTTGGCATATGGTTATTCTTGGGCCATGATATCAATGTTAACATCCGGTCCCGAAACTTTAAAGATAGAAAGCTTTCAGTTACAAACACACACACACACACACACACACACACATATATATATATATATATATATATATATATATATATATATATATATATATATATATATATATATATGTATATATACATACGCACACACACACACGCACATACACACACACACTATATATATATATATATATATATATACATATATATATATATATATATATATATATATATATATATATATATATGGTTGGTTCCCATTTCTTATTTAACATTTCTTTATAAAGACGAAAGCGTTTGGATTTCAGACTAGCATTTTCCTGTGGTATTCGCTTATTTAATGAAGTTACCTGCATCTACACACACACACACGCATATATATAAATATATATATATATTAATAATATATAATATTAATATATATGTATATATATTATATATATATATATATATATATATATATATATATATATATATGTGTGTATATATATAATATTATTCATATGTAGGAGTTATGAGTAGCGTTAAATACACTGCGCATGTTCGGCAACCACATGTTTCTCTTAGGGATAGTTTCGACTCTCTATCAAGTCAATATTTTATAGATATCCCTCTACACCTCCAAAACACCTTTCACATCTAATTGCTTAAAAATATAGGATCCTCTTTAAATATGATTTTTTGCCTTTCATATCTTACATTTCTTCGTATTCCATATTTTCTAATTTTACATTTCTCAGTCTTCCATACTTTCTAACTACACATTCTACCTGTCATCTAATTTGTACCTTGTACCACAGACTTCATATCTATGAAGAAGTTTGGTCTTCCTACTTTCATATGTTTTTATTCAGGTATTTGAAGAGCCCCTGCTATTTTCTTTGATTTATCTTATTACTTCCCTCAACTAATTTCTTACCATTATTGCTTACATTTACTTCCAAACAATTATCGAGGTCAACTACTACCCATTCATTCTGATGGTGCTACTGTTGATATTCTCTCTCAGTGTTCTTCTTTTTAAAATCATACAATCCTCTGCTGAAAAACACACGAAAAATAAATAAAATAAATGAATATAACTAAACATCAAGTACTCGTCCGCTCACGACAGCTTTCATTATCCGCAAATTTTCGCAATAAATACGCACATTTTATAACTTCTCTCATGCTACATCTAACAAAAAGCCAAAAGCGCTTAGACACTCACAATTGCACGCACATATGCACTCATACACATATAGTCACTATATATATATATATATATATACATAATAACTGTGAAATATATTTGGTTAAAGCTGATATCCATCTAATAAAAGGAGCCCATAAAAAAGCCCAAATCCCTAAATAAAGGGACAGCTGAAATATAGTATTTACTTCCTATATTTTGGCGTTCTTATGGGCTCCTTTTATTAATTATTATTATTATTATTATTATTATTATTATTATTATTATTATTTTTATTATTATTATTATTATTATTATTACACACATATATAATAATATATATATAATTATATGTATATTATATAATAAATATATATTATATATAATATTAATTATATATATATATAGCATATACTATATACTAATATATATATATATATCATTATATATATATCTATTATAAATAATATATATAAATTTATATAATTATTTATATAAGATTTATATAGAATATATAATATATATATAATAATTATATATATATATATATACTATATAATATAATATATATATATTAATATATATATATATATATAATATATAAGTTTATATATATATACATACTAACTGTGAAATATATTTGGTTAAAGCTGATATCCATCTAATAAAAGGAGCCCATAAAAACGCCCAAATCCCTAAATAAAGGGACAGCGAAATATAGTATTTACTTCCTATATTTTGGCGTTCTTATGGCTCCTTTTATTATTATTATTATTATTATTATTATTATTATTATTATTATTATTATTATTATTATTATTATTATTATTAGTATTAGTAATGGCTACTTCAGCAGCGTTACACTTGTAGAGATTCTTCTCTATTGCGAATAGCGGCTTTTTCAGTGCTACTTAAACAGGCTAGTAGAGCGCCTATAGAGGTCATGGTAAAATACAGGGTCAAAATAGGTGTATATATTTGAATTTTACAGATAAACTATGATACCATAGTCATCAAAGTCATTAACGATTTCTCTCTCTCTCTCTCTCTCTCTCTCTCTCTCTCTCTCTCTCTCTCTTTCTTAAAGCGAGCTTTCGTCTGGAGCTGCCAGACATCCTCGGGCTGGGAAGCTGAGGGTGGACTGATCTTGGTGCGGTGTCCGTCCTCCTTATATCTGTGGTTGACAGCAGGGGGTCTGCCCCATGCTTGTCCTCCTATTGGCTGGTGGCCAATATATATTGATTACATATATAAATATATATATATATATTATATATATATTATATATATATATCGTAACATCATATAACATATATATTATTTACTATCTGTATATATAGATATATAGCTATATATTAATATCGTAAATAGATATATATATATATATTATTAATATATCTATATCCTATATATATTATAGATATATATATAAATTATATACTCATATATATATATATATATAATATATATTATATATATATATATGGTAATATATATATATATATATATATATATATATATATATATCTATATATCTATATCTATCTATATCTATCTATATAATATATATATATATAGAGATAGATATAATATATATATCTATATATATATATATATATATTATATATATAATTAGTATTATATTATATATTATAATATATATAATATATATATTATATTAGAATATATATATTATATCTATATCTAATATATATACATATATTATATCTACTCTATATATATATATATATATATATAGATATATATTATATATATATATATATATATTATATATATATATATATATATATATATATATATCTATATATATATAATATATTATATATATATTATATATTATATATATATATTATTTATATATTATATATATATTCAGGTTACTGTTCAATGTTCTCCATGTCATTTAACACTGGTATTGGATACTTCTTCCCATTTATCTTTTGTTAACAGGAAAAGTTGTTACTATTGTAGATTCACATTAACCGTGCATCTGATGTCTAGGCCAGTCCCTTACGACGCTCCTGATTGGCTGTTGATAAGCCAGTTACAGGGCTGGAAGCTCTCAGTCTCCCTCGAGAGTTCACATAGGCAGGATGTATACTCCACCTCTCCTGAGTGATACTTTTGAAAGACGTATCCCTCAGGAGAGGTGGAATATACATCCTGCTTATGTGAACTCTCGAGAGACAGAGTTTCCAGCCCTGTGATTAGCTCATTAAAAGCCAATCAGGAGCGTCGTAATGGACTGGCCTAGAAATCAGATGAACGGTTGATGTGTCTCTACTATAGCCTTTGGTTGCGTATGTACAAAGCTCAATGGCCATACATATTTTCTACCAATTTTCGCTCTTCAGTATTCATACACTAAATTCACACACACACACACACACACACACATTTTCCCTTTGCCTTCATGTTAGAGATCACATCATTCATTTTCTAGTCTCTGGCAAAGAAAAAGGAGTTGTACATCTGTTTGATTTGTGAGAGTAGAATATCAAACAATATTTCCCCGCATCCCTCCGGACCCTCGCCTTTTCACCCCTGACCTCCTCCTTAACCACAAAAGCAGAGAGCTGGAAAGCCCTTTTCGACATTCGCCCTTTCCCTCTTTTCAATGTTTTACTCTTCACTTTCTCTGGCCCAGACCGTGGTTGGAACGCTCTTTTTAGGAATTCACGTTTATTGATATATATTTCGTTGGGGAAATATATTAAAGGCCAGAGATATTCCCATGTTTCAGAAAATTTCGGTTTATCTTATCCTAATGGGAGGGGAAAATCTCTCTCTCTCTCTCTCTCTCTCTCTCTCTCTCTCTCTCTCTCTCTCCATTACGTTAATACATACGGTCCCTTTTATATAAACATATCTTTAGATTGCCCTAAAGCACGTTACGAATACGTGTTATAATGAAAGCTGTGAATTCACGTTTCATTGTTTTCTCCCTCTGCTCCTTATTTACCGTTATTTGGATATTATTACACAAGTTTTACTGAAAGGCGTCTTTATTGAATATTACAACAATCTCTTCATCTCCTTGTCAAATTTGCTGCTCACTCATTTATTGGTGATAATAGTATAACCAACATCATATTTTTATTAGTTAAAGTAGTATTGTTTTGTTAAAAATAGTTGCTGCTTCAGCAACAGAGAGAAAACTGTCATCAGAAAAATAGAGAAGACTCTCTACAAGATTAATAGTGCTGAAGCCGCAACCATTTTTAACAAAACTTGTCTACGAGAGGGTCTCCTTCCGAAATATACAAACATTAAAGTAGTATTATAACTAATAATATTATAACCCCAATTGTTACGTGTAGTTATGGCACTGCACTACCAATATGAATACGAATACAAAATACCTTTTTTATTATGTTTAATGTAGATCAAAAGGAACAAACATTAAGTCATATCCTCTAGTTCGGTTCCCTGCACTGTGGTTAACCTCTTTCACGTGAGCAAGGACGCGCCCTTGTACAGCGGTAGGGAAAAGGAAAAAACGGTTCGATCGTTAATTAGAGGAAATCTACTTCGGCGGCTTCTGTAACTCTGATTGGACAGACGCAATAGCCATTTCAATGGACAACGACACTAATTGCAATTACGCGTCAATTCAGCGACTGCTCGCCTGTCCTACCTAAGACCTCTCAAAGCGAAAACGTTGTGGCTGGAATTCTGAATGGGGTTTATGCTCCAATGAGTTTCCCCCTAGGAACTGTTCGACCAGTGTTCGAAGTAAGTGAATACCCGTATGCTGAGGACGTTTGTCGCCATTCTACACTTGCTTTCCCAGATATTAATTGTATTTGATCGATAAGGTTTATTTACGACCATGTTCGTCTGAGATAGGTTCTTGGTATTTTCCAAAGCGGTAATGTAAAGTCTCATAAATTTGGGACAGAGAGAATGATGTTGGCTTATCAGCTGACGAAGCTTTCCCTCAATGGCAGAGAATGTTGAGACCCCTTCGCTTCCAGTGTTTCAATGGCCATCCATCTTCCAGATTGGAAGGCGTGGGCGCTACACTAAAAATATTCTTGAAGGTCAACTTTTTAATTTCTCGAAATCTGTCACTTTGCATTTTTAGTTTAAAACATCTTCTAGTTAGAAGGAATTTTCAATTAGAAAACACTGTAAGGATATAATCATTGCTTATTAATTATAATTAAATATACCATAGTTACAAGATCGCTGACCTAAGAATTGAAAAGCCATGGAGAAAAGCTTCCATTAATGTTAATATTGATGAAATGTATTCATAGTAATACTTTGGAAAATAAACGGCTATGTTCACTTTACAACCTAGCGAGTTCTTCTTTAAAAGGTAATCGGGCGTGATAGAGATAGATATATTGTGCAAATACCTAATGATAAGTCTTTTTATTATATCACATAATCCGAGTTCGTTTTGTGTATTAAGTCATAATATACTCACGTAAGATAGCTCTCGGGTAAAATCATCATGTATTCTGTCCACATAACTGAACCATCTGAACATATTTTAATCCATCTGTTCGCCAATACTGACCTTTTTACCATTTCCATAAATCTTCACATTTCTCTCCCCTGAATTTTTCGCGCTCCGCATATACCATGCAAAACAGACAGTTCAGATTTTTCACTATAATTCATCACCGGTACAGATTCAGTTACTATCCCATGGCTCAAAATCGTGAATCGTGGCGTAATATTTGTTTTAGACCTATATTGTTTTTTTAATATTTGAAACAAAATACAGGCTGATACAAACAAAGTACAATAGGTTTAGTATGCCCTTTAGGGGCTGACAAATACAATTATCATAAATGACCATCTGAAACTTATCAGTGACGCTTTAAAAGATAAAATTCCCCATCGACAAAAGCAGGAGATTCAATTCCTAAGGGTCTCTCCCCATCACCCTATGTTGCCGTCTGCGTGTTCTCAGAATCTCATTAGATTGAAATCTCATTTCGTTACCGGTAGAAAACAAGTATAGCTATAAATTGTACCCTTCTGGTGAAAATACCGTAGGGGGAGATTATTGGCACGTAATTCATGCTCTCGAAGACTGAAAACTATGGGAAGTAAGGGTCAACTTCAGGCACGATTATCTGTGATCGTTAACCAGGGCAGGGGTTGGTGGATGATATCTTTCTCAAGATATATAGTTCTCGTTACAGCGAATAGTTGGGTATAAAGGTACTTATCATGCTGATGAAGTTTCATATTGCCAAAATTATTATGGTAGATGTTTCCTTTTCTATTTTTGTTTGTTTGTTTGGTAAACACACGGAAACACAACAGCATGAATAAAACAATAGATTCGCATTTAAAGCATGGATTAGATAATGTTAAGGGCAAATGACATAGATGAGGTACTACCAAGATTCTGCTTAATATGTACCAGCATCCCTGAGTTATCTGTTACAGAAGAGCTGATTTTATTATAAAAATGCTTTGCAGAAGCAAAGCATAAAACCAGATCTAAGAAACTTCAGGGAGAAGGTGAGATTCTAGAAAGGGAAAGAGTACAAGTTACCAAATACTGGAAACCAAGTGTTTTTTGCTGACTTGGTTTGGCAATGCTTATTTATTGGAGAAGACATCTGAACACCGCAAAAAACGAACTGTAAGATGTACTCAAGAAAAGCATGCAAGATTCGTTCAAAAAGAGAATATTCCTATCGAATGGAAAAGAGCGTAAAAACGTTTCCAGAAATTATAGGAATGAAAAAGCTCTTACGTTTCAATCTCTCTCTTTATGAGAAAGATTTAATTGAAATATGGGACTAAGTTTATGAACTAATTTCAGTAAATAAATATAACATTTGCATATATCATGCGTTATACTTTGTATAAGAAAACCCAAAGCCAAAACGGGATAGCTGTCTAATTTCCTTGAGAAGAAAATAACCCATGCAGAATATTTTCAAGTGGTATACCTGCTCTTTTCCAAAATTACTCCTTGTCTTTTACGGGCTGCTGTGAAGTAAGAGCCCGTGCCAGGATAAGAATCTAACGATACTCCCTGTCCTTCAAGTTATTGGTTCTTAATCTAATTACAACACAGCACATACTATACTATTAAGGTCCCCTATATGGGCCGACACTCTAACGATGTCTCAACAGACTATGTTTTGTATTCTCGATCTAAATACATAGAGACATCACAGGTATATACATATATATATATATATATATATATATATATATATATATATATATTTATATATATATATATATATATATATATATATATATATATATATATATATATATATATATATATATATATATACACTATTAAGGTCCCCTATATGGACCGACCCTCTGACGATGTCTCAACAGACTATGTTTTGTATTCTCGATCTAAATACTATAGACATCAAAGGTATATACATGTGTATATATATATATATATATATATATATATATATATATATATATATATATATATATATATATATATATTATATATATAATATATATAATATATATATACATACATATATATATAAACATTATCAAGGAGCGAATGAAATACAATTGGAGGGAAAGGTCTCAGGTACACAACAAGATCAAGAATACCAGATGGTTAATTGTCAAAAGGGTAAAAATTAAAAGAGATAATCCAGGATTATCGGATATCACACGGTCACAAACCTAAACAGATTTGACCCTAACCGAAATTACAAAGCATATTTACAATCCAAAACATGTAAAAACTGAATATATTAATTTTGTTGCTTATATTTATCACCAACTTTTTTCATTATGAAAGCATCAAGTTTAAATAAACCAAGACTTAAATTTAGAACATTTCTATTATTTGACTTGATGAAACAAGATTCAGTGATATTCCTTTTAACTGTGTCATTACATGGGATTAGGGCTTTTGCTTGGCTCTAGTTAATAGGATGATCTAAATCTATCATATGTACGAATAATGCATTCGATATTTTCCCAGTTCTCACAGAATATTGGTGCTGTTTGAGACGTTGTGAAAGAGATATACTAGTCTGTCCGTAATAGACTTTATCACACTTTTTGCAAGAAATTTCATATATGCAGCCTGGAAGATCTTTAGGAGAATTTTTTATTACTAAACTCTTGACATTAATATTACTGAAAACAACATTCATTTTAAAAAGCTTTAAAATTCTAGGAATATCTAAAAACCTTTCATCATAGGGTAATTTTAAAATGTTATGCTTACTAAATTCAAGTTTGTCATTAGTTGAATAAAATGTTTTTCTAGCTCTTTTCCATGCTACATCTACAAAAGTCCTTGGGTATTTAAGTTTCAATGCAATATCATAAATAGTTTTAATTTCAGCGTCAATAGACTGTGGGCTACAGACACGTAAAGCCCTTAGAAACGTCCCAGAAAAAAAAAGAGAAATTAACATTTTGATGGTGATTGGAGTAGTAATGAACAAAAGAGGCAATGTTAGTTGATTTTCGAAAGACTGAAAAGGTGAAATTTCTATGGACAGTTACATCAAGATAATGAATATTACAATTTATTTCTTCTTCTACAGTAAATTTTATAGAAGGGACTAAATTATTGAGATTATTAAGGAATTCCTGGAGATTTTCGTGAACTGGCTAAATACAGATATTTTATATATATATATATATATATATATATATATATATATATATATATATATATATATATATATATATATATATAGATATATATATATATATATATATATATATATATATATATAAATAAATATATATATAGATTTATACATACATACACATACGTATATATATATATATATATTATCTATATATATATATATATATATATATCATATATATATATATATATATATATATATATATATAATATAATATATATATATAATATATATATATATATATATATATATATATATATATATATATATATATATATATCTATTATATATCGTTATATATATATATATATATATATATATATATATATATATATATAATATATTTATATCTATCATATATATATATATATATATATATATATATCTATATAGTATATATATATATCATATATCAATATACATTTATATATATATATATATATATGAATATATATATACTTATATATTTAAAAAATCATATATAGTATATATATATATATAAGCGAATACCACAGGAAAATGATAGGCAGAAATCCAGTTGCTTTCGTCTTAGTAAAGATGAAAACGCTTGGATTCCTGCCTATCATTTCCCTGTGGTATTCGCTTGTTTCATGAAGTCACTGCATCTACAGTGATTTTTAAAGTATATACATATATATATATATATATATATATATATATATATATATATATATATATATATATATATATATATATATATATATATATATATATATATATATATATATATATATATATATATATATATATATATATATATAATATATATATATATATGTGTGTGTGTGTGTGTGTGTGTGTGTGTGTATGTATACGCACATGTATATAATAATTATATTTCCTATTTATCTTATAATTTTCCTTCTTCAAGCAAGTAATTTATTAATCACCTTTGCGAAGAAAATAACGAAGAGAAATTTTCCAGTAAGACAAAGGAACAGAATGCCAAGCGTTGTCATTTCTCTGGGGAACACAAAGTCTTTCCAATTAGAATTCTCTGTTCCCCTTCTGGTTTCATGTCACTCCGTCAAAATCCAGACGTAAGTCACAATATTGCAGTTTCTGATCAGAGAGAGAGAGAGAGAGAGAGAGAGAGAGAGAGAGAGAGAGAGAGAGAGAGCGGGAGAGATAGAGAGAGAGAGAGGGGGGGCGGGGTCTCAGGTATGATCGATTTATTTTTCTGGTCATATTAACACTTCTGGAGATTGCTATATAGATCCCATTTTATTTTCATATATAGTATGGTTATAATTAGACCTACAATGTGATCTTACCACCATTAGCACATATACCTATAAAGACGAAATATCGAAAACCATTAGTACTGAAATATCTGAATACGTAACTAAAAAAAATCACGCTTTCAGTAAATGGAAATAATGTTTATATCTGTACGTTCATATAAGTAGGTAAAGGGAAGACGCTCTCTGCGAACCAAAAAGCAAACATTCCCTTTACCTAACACGTCTTGCGCAAGATGCAGAAACCTTCCTCCATTGGGGTCAATATGCCTTACCGTGATCTCACGAGCTCAAAGAAATTCGTCAAAGTTCCCTGTTGTTCCTGGGCCTCGCAATTCGCATCCCACTCCAATCTCTGTTGTGAAGGTCCATTTGGGAAATGAAAACCCTGAAGGCGTGTGCATAAAAGAAAAGTATTGACGTGTCAACGACGTTACCGCTAAAAAAAAAAAAAAATAGTGTTGCACGTGTTTTTCAGGTTATGGTGACAGGGAAGTAAAGCAGCGAGAGAGAAGTAGCTATGTGATTTTACTACAGGGTGTCGTTGGATTCGCTTTCTAACGTTAAACATTCGTATTTCGAGGAAAGGAAAGATTGTAAATATTTCACGTAGATGTTTTCTTCTAATATTAATTTATATTTCTATACCTATTAATATTAACTATTTATTGGAAAAGTCTTAACTACTTAAGATTACTTCCACTACTGTGGAGCAGTGTTACTACCGATATGTAGATATTTATTATTATTATTATTATTATTATTATTATTATTATTATTATTATATTATAATATTTTTTTTTTTTTTTGCTCTATCACTGTCCTCCAATTCGACTGGGTGGTATTTATAGTGTGGGGTTCCGGGTTGCATCCTGCCTCCTTAGGAGTCCATCACTTTTCTTACTATGTGTGCCGTTTCTAGGATCACACTCTTCTGCATGAGTCCTGGAGCTACTTCAGCCTCTAGTTTTTCTAGATTCCTTTTCAGGGATCTTGGGATCGTGCCTAGTGCTCCTATGATTATGGGTATGATTTCCACTGGCATATCCCATATCCTTCTTATTTCTATTTTCAGATCTTGATACTTATCCATTTTTTCCCTCTCTTTCTCTTCAACTCTGGTGTCCCATGGTATTGCGACATCAATGAGTGATACTTTCTTCTTGACTTTGTCAATCAACGTCACGTCTGGTCTGTTTGCACGTATCACCCTATCCGTTCTGATACCATAGTCCCAGAGGATCTTTGCCTGATCGTTTTCTATCACTCCTTCAGGTTGGTGCTCGTACCACTTATTACTGCAAGGTAGCTGATGTTTCTTGCATAGGCTCCAGTGTAAGGCTTTTGCCACTGAATCATGCCTCTTTTTGTACTGGTTCTGTGCAAGTGCCGGGCATTCACTTGCTATGTGGTTTATGGTTTCATTTTTCGTATTGCAGTTCCTACATATGGGAGAGATGTTATTTCCGTCTATAGTTCTTTGAACATATCTGGTTCTTAGGGCCTGATCTTGTGCCGCTGTTATCATTCCTTCAGTTTCCTTCTTTAGCTCTCCCCTCTGTAGCCATTGCCAATTGTCATCGCTGGCTAGTTCCTTAGTCTGTCTCATGTATTGTCCGTGCATTGGTTTGTTGTGCCAGTCCTCTGTTCTGTCTGTCTTTCTCCTGTCTCTGTATATTTGTGGGTCTTCGTCAACTTTTATTAGTCCTTCTTCCCATGCACTCTTTAGCCACTCG
>NC_061093.1:37469939-37474939 GCF_015104395.2 Macrobrachium nipponense
TCGCTTGAATGGTCAGCTTAATTTTATCGAGCATTGACTATTATATGAGGGGTGAATCTGTATGATTCATACTTCTTCCAGTTATTTTGACAAGGAAATTGATCAAAATTTCTGTAAAATTGAAGGAGTGTAAATTTCAGCTATTATTACATAAGGATGTATAAGCACAATTTTACAGAATTCCATGCTTCAAGATGCTGATCTTAAGAAATTAAGTTGATTTTCTGTGAATATGAACCTCTCCCAAAGCTTGGAAATAATTGTAAAATTTTTACATAATTGACACTTATGAATTAAATTGGTGTGCGAAAAAGATTAATCGAAATTTAGTGTAATCCCAGAACACTTGAAATGCACATGGAATAAAGATGTTCATCCAATCATGTTATATGATTTGTATGAAGACAACGTTGTCTAAGAATCTGAAATAAAACCACTTCCAGAAAACTGTGATGGAGAGGGGAACAAAAAGAAGTTTTTAATTACATAGGATAGGATAGTGTACTTTAAGATCTTAGATAATAATGAAGAACTAAGTAAACATATTAGTATGAAACGAGAATTAGCTAGAGAATTATGAGAAAAATTTAATAATGAAAGGTTAGATTTTCATTATTCAGAAAGCCTGAGCATGCACTGAAGATAGGCACACATACACAGCACCGTGAGTTATCATGACCATGTTTGTGTGTGGTTGTGTGTGTGTGTGTAGGTATAAAAAAAGGGTTGAAAGACAACCTCGAAGGGTAAGTAAATGTCTGCTAGATTGTGTATATAACAGTGTCTATAATAGTTTTCATGTTCTGTTGAAAGAAACACTTAAAATTTTCAGTTATCATATTCGTTTATTCCTCGTTTATTCAATCATGTTACCAATCCCTTTCCTCAGGTTTAAGCATAATTTCTCTCTTATTGATGATTGGAGTGGAAATGTGCCAGATACAGACACAACACAGCAAACCTCTAACAAATATTGTACGAAGCCTCTGCCATCGTGTGCCGAGAGATCCCATCAATCATCCGCGAGGAAACGAATCAGTTTCTGCGTTGCTCGTGATCCATCTCTGGTTCCAGCTGTCGGTACATTACACAAAACCAGTATGCAAAATGTTTGGTGGGTAACGCTCCTTGGCAATGAATAAGATTTTCCCCTCAAACATAAGTTGTAAACATTATAATCCTAACTCTCTTAACGTAAAATAAGACTTGCTCAAATCTGCGATCAAATAGAGCCTTGTTTCACCAACGAAAATTAAAAAAAATAAGCTATATTTTATTGGAAATCATTTTTCTGTACTCTTTAATATGCACGTTATCTATTTTTTACAATTTCGTTCTAATAAATAAATCATAGATATCCTTTCCTAAAATGCTTATAACTTTAACTCAACGCGAAACACCTTTTTCAGACCTTTTTAGGTTCTTCCATAGACCTCTCCTACCCCCCCCCCCCCCCTTTACAAGAACAAGAAGAAGACCAACAGAGTAGTTTGTAGGCTTACTCCCCGAGTAAGCGAAATGGAACGCTCATTCCAAGGCCAACCAGGTCTGTGAGTGAAGATCACTCAAGTAAAGTTCATTCATGTTGGGGACGGCAAAGAAGCTTGCACGGGTACAATCGGGATATGCGTACAAATAGCTGGTAATAGGCTGATATCCAGAAACTGCTGTGTGTGTGAGAGAGAGAGAGAGAGAGAGAGAGAGAGAGACAGAGAGAGAGAGAGAGAGAGAGGTGGAATGTTGTAAAAAACAACGGCAGGGAAAATAAGAAAACTGGAAAATCGTCAGTTCTGACGGAACAGGGAGACAGATAGATATACAGAAGTAGAAGAGCTGTCACACTTTCTGTTCTTTTATTAGAGCTAGAATGAGGGGTAAAGGAAACACTGCTAATCGCCCTTTCTAATCTTCTTATTGTAGTCTCTCATTTCCCTGTTGATGCGTCCGTTGACGATCATCACAGAAAAGATTGATCGTTTCAAGCATCTTTTAGTCAGGCATGTTATTTTTTACCCTTTAAGCAATGTAAATCTTTTCCGCTTCTCATAATAAATGTAACTCCTTACTATTACGATCAAATAACAGAAGTTTTTGAGTAGGAATACCCTTTCCTGCTGAGCTGGAAACGTTTTTTTTTTTTTTTTTTTTTTTTTTGTGCATCCATTTTTTCATCTCTTCTCACGTAAAGATATTCCACTAGCCATCTATTGAAAGGTATATTGTGCTTTAGCAAATATATTGGAATTCTTTACGTTTGCCCCAGTTCTGAACCTGCACGTACAATGATGGAATATACATATATGAGCAATTATGAGAACTGGTTCAGAAGCCACATTTTGTCACTGTTATTAATATGGTCCCTTTTCTGTGCCTGGAACTTATGTTCTACCTGATACAGCAGCGTTACCGGACTTACTATATTCCCTTTATCCCTTGATGAAATCTATGATATAAAGATATTTCAGTTGTCAACGACTTCATCTCTGTGTCTGTTATTCGCGTTTCATCGTTAGAAAAAGGAGAGCTGCAGCTGTCTGATTTGTGAGAGAAGAATATCAAACGAAATATTTCCCTGTCTCCCTCTCGTCTTTTCACCCCTGACCTCCATAACCACAAATGCAGAATACTGGAAAGCCCTCTCCGATATTCTGCCCTTCCCCTACTTTCCGATTTTTCCTCTCCTCTTGTTCGAACCGTATTCAAAACGCGCCTCTACGAAATCAGGTTTAGAAAATAATACTCATGAGAGGATTATAGCACAGCTTAAAAAAAACTGTCACATTTCTCCTAGTGAAGTTTTTCTGCCTCTAATGGAATGTGTTTCCGAAATGAAAATAATTCTCTCTCTCTCTCTCTCTCTCTCTCTCTCTCTCTCTCTCTCTCTCTCTCTTGATATGCCTTCATTTATGACGAGTGCTTTTTTCATTACTCTAATCCGTACTGGACGTTAACAGAGAAATAATTTTTAAATCCTTTGTGAATATTATTGCAAATATATTGGCCGCTCTTTGGTGATCCTGAAAGCTACGAAATTTTTTGACAAAGTTTTTGATACTTTTTTATCTTAGCATTAAACCATTTTAGTACGAACTGAAGTGAAAACCTAACCGTTATTTTTCATTTAAATATTGTACATTAGCTTTCTCAAAAACTGATAACTTTTCGTGATATGTTGTAGAATGCTATAGAAATTTATAAATATTCCCAAAGATCTTGTAAAGTAATTAGTTCTTAAATATTGGTTTTGAAGCTTTGAAGAACATTTCTAACGTATTTGCCTTGACAAAAATCTAATGTTCTGGAATTTCTTTACTGATCAGCAAATATACTTTAAAAATGTAATATTACACATTGTACAACTAACAAGCCGGGACGATTCTCATTGCGCGTTAGGTTTACAAGCTCTCTAATCTTTTATGGTACTTTTAAAATACTTACATAAGGGCGTTGACAGTCTTTCATTTGAAATTATTACTTGAATTAAAAATCAACTAGCCAATAAATAAAAGGAAGCTTGTTTTGTTTTCTGAGATGGACTGTATACTTGGCAACAAAATGTGTTCTCGGGTAATGCATTGTGTCACCAAATATTATCTGTATTTGTTCACTATTTCCGTTAATCTAAATATATGGATTTTTTTTTAACAATTTCCTCTTTTACATTGGATAATCAAAAATGAAACGCTCCATATAACCTACTGATTGTCTAGGATGTCTTCAGTACTTTGATTGTAAGGTTAGTTCTAGATTTCATTCTTGCAAATCGTACAGAGTCATTTATCGTACTTCTTTGGTGAATTTGAAATTATTTTCCTCTTTCTGGGGTTTTATACTCCCCCCCCCCCCCCCCCCCCATTTTATTACAAAGAATCCACTATCAGTTTTATCTGGCCTTATTTTGAAACTCGTTTGTATTGTACAGTATAAACTTTATAATTTGAATATTTTCAATATCTGTTTTAGCAAATATCTGTTTTATTTGCCGTTTTCAAATCTAATATCAGAAGAAATATAAACGGAGCTTCGCGCGAAATATAGGATCTGTTCGTAATTTCCCTCGAGAAATCTCAATTTTGTTGGCAAGAGAAAGTTTGTAACACATACCCATTTTCCTAATCGAAAAGATAAATATCACCTGAGCTACATTACGCAAAGCTAATATTCTTTTTTTTTATGAAGTGAAGCAACAATATATTCGAAAAGATAAATATCACCTGAGCTACATTACGCAAAGCTAATATTTTTTTTTATGAAGTGAAACAACAATATATTCGAAAAGATTAATATCACCTTATCTACATTACGCAAAGCTAATATTTTTTGTTTATGAAGTGAAACAACAATATATTTCTCGAAAATATGTAGCTAATGATTTTGAAATATACTCATGAATGTTTGTGTAATTTATAGAGTGCATGAGCTCGTCACGTGTCCTCAGTCTACGAAACAAGTATATTTAATCTAGTTACGCACACACAAACATACACAAATACAAACACACGCACACACACACACACACACATATATATATATATATATATATATATATATATATATATATATATATATATATATATACATATATATATATATATATATATATATATATATATATATATATATATATATATATATATATATATATATATATATATATATACATGTATAACTGAATCACGAAAGTTAGGAACGTGATAAATCCATAAATAAAGATATATGCCACGAAGGAAAAATAAACGAAGGAGGTCTGCAAGATCTTTCGACTTTAAAAGTCCTTTACTGAGCAGAGACTGACATACATACGAGAAGACAATACAAGAAGATTCGTATAACTGACAGATAGGGATTATAAAGAGATTATTACCTAGAATCCGACACACCTGGAAGATAAGAAACCTTCCCAAACAAGCATAAACAATGGGTGCAATCAAAGGTTTAAGACAATCATCTCAGATACAATTTCAAGACAATTAAAGGATTATAGGTGACAGCTATTCAGA
>NC_061093.1:37479939-37492439 GCF_015104395.2 Macrobrachium nipponense
TGTCAAAGTAGTATGACGTTCTTTACTTGAGGGTCATGGTAACCGTTAATTAATATTTATTTCCATTGTTTGCGTTAGAAAAATCCTCCATAGCAAATAGGTTTAGTGTGCTTCCTCTATCTATGTGTTCTTTTCTCATAAACCTTCAATCGTTCTGAAGATTTTTATGACGAATATGCAGTCACAGTTTTACTTTTTATCACCCTGCTTTTTCCAATACTTAATAAGATGAGAAATTGTTCTGGTCATATTAATAAAAACAGAAAAAAAGACCTCGCATGCATAAAGTCTTCAAAGCCTACTCATAAATGCAAAAGCTTTGTACACTTTTAATCATAGTAAAGAAAACTAACAAAGAATGTGCTCAAAGCCCCGATCTGTTCTGCTTTGTTTCCACACAGGCCTAACGAAGCTAATCCTAAAATACAATATTTTGGCAAGCAGTGCTGAACATCACTCCATGTGTTCTCACGTAGAATGCTTGGTAAGTAATATCGGCGAAACTGTAGAAAATTCATGGTATTGATAGGATGATGTGTATGAATTAAAGTTGCTTCACGAGTGTTTCAATAAAAAAGATTTTCCTAATAGGAGAGGAAAAATATAGCATTTGCTCTGACAGCGTTACAATTCGATAAACATTATTATTTGGCAAAGGTAAAAAGTGTTCCAATAAACGAAATAATTTCTGTATAGGAGAGAACAAGTAAATAATTTGCACTGACAACGTTATTATTTGAAAAACGCTATTATTTGGCAAAAGTAAAAGTTTTCCTCTTAACGCATCGCTGCAATTTCAGTGATTGATATCATCATGCAGTAACTGAAGAGGCAATACATTACCAGCGGTGCGAATCAAGACTGAGGCTCATTTCGGAGAGAATTTATGCGATGTCGATTTATCAACAAGAAGCCGTTCTGCTTCAGATTATTATTAGATGATTTGATATATCAATGTAATGAAACCCTATTCACGCTTAGACTGCGATGTATCTGTAATGAAGGACAGGTAATAAGTGATGAGGAAACGACGAACATTAACTTTTAAACGGGAACGGCATATTATTCAGTGATGCATTTTTTATATTAGAACTACTGAATTTCGCCAACTATCAATAGTTTGAATAGAAACGTCCTGGCCTTGACTAATATACCTTTGATGAAAGGCGTCTTTAAGGTTTAGACCCTTGCGAAAGAATTAAGACACAAACAGGTTTACTCTGCACTGCGATACAGTGATTGCATCATATTGCATTCGATAACAATATGGAATCAGGCAAACACCTCCAATAGACTGAACGAGGTCGTGGATAATTGTTGATTTCAATGTATGTAACTTGCATTAAACTTGGCAAGCGTTGCACATATTTCTAAAAGGAATAATGCATAGAATTAAGATAAATACAAATGGCATGTTGACGGAGACATCTGAACCGATCTTGATGTGATCACGTCTTACTACAGACATACAATATATAATAATTTTTTTTTTTCTGATTCTTCCATTTCGATATTATGGACATCTAGAATGTCATAGTTGTACATTTTAGACAAATAGCATCGAAACATTCCGATTATTGCGAACCGTCCCAGTGATCACAAAGTAAGGTTTTAATAAGAAATTTTACCATACGCCACACTTTTTTTTCTTTTTCTGACCCAGAATTGTAAGGATGGGAATCCCGATGCAATTTGCTACTATAATTCTACCTATTTAAAAATACTGCCGCACTCGTATGATATATCTAAGTGTGATTCATTGATTTCCAACCGTATTAACCTCCATGAGAGGAGGTTTAATGGTTTAAACACTTAAAATGATGTGTATTAATAAAATATGCGACCTGTATCCTGCACTCGAGTCTGTTGCAACGTTGCCAGTTCATTAGGAAATTTGGTGTAGGTTTCCCTATAGCTCAGAGCACCGCTGTAGCAATAATAATAATAATAATGAATAATAATAATAATAATAATAAATAATAATAAAATAATAATAAATAATAATAAAATAATAATAATAATAATAATAATAATAATAATAATAATAATGAAAATGCCAAACTGGAAAGCCCCAGGTCCCGATGAAGTCCATGAATACTGGTTCAAAAACTTTAAGACCCTACAGCCACGAATAGCAGAACAACTCCAGCATTGTATCACAAATCACCATGCACCCAAATGGATGACCACAGGAAGAACAATCTTAGTCCAGAAAGACAAGAGTAAGGGAAATATAGCCAGTAACTACAGGCCTATCACCTGCCTACCAATAATATGGAAGTTACTAACAGGTATCATCAGTGAAAGGCTATACAACTACTTAGAGGAGACAAACACCATCCCCCACCAACAGAACGGCTGCAGAAGGAAGAGTAGGGGCACAAAAGACCAGCTTCTGATAGTCAAAATGGTAATGAAGAACAGTAGGAGAAGGAAAACCAACCTAAGCATGGCATAGATAGACTATAAGAAAGCCTTCGAAATGATACCACACACATGGCTAATAGAATGCCTGAAAATATATGGGGCAGAGGAAAACACCACCAGCTTCCTCAAAAATACAATGCGCAACTGGAATACAATGCTTACAAGCTCTGGAATAAGATTAGCAGAGGTTAATATCAGGAGAGGAATCTTCCAGGGCGACTCACTGTCCCCACTACTCTTCGTAGTAGCCATGATTCCTATGACAAAAGTACTACAGAAGATGGATGCCAGGTACCAACTCAAGAAAAGAGGCAACAGAATCAACATCAACCATCTGATATTTCATGGATGATATCAAGATGTATGATAAGAGCATCAAGGAAATAGATACCCTAATCCAGATTGTAAGGATTGTATCTGGCGACATCAGGATGGAGTTTGGAATAGAAAAATGCGCCTTAGTCAACATACAAAAAGGCAAAGTAACGAGAACTGAAGGGATAAAGCTACCAGATGGGAGCAACATCAAACACATAGATGAGACAGGATACAAATACATGGGAATAATGGAAGGAGGGGATATAAAACACCAAGAGATGAAGGACACGATCAGGAAAGAATATATGCAGAGACGCAAGGCGATACTCAAGTCAAAACTCAACGCCGGAAATATGATAAAATCCATAAACACATGCGTAGTGCCAGTAATCAGATACAGCGCAGGAATAGTGGAATGGACGAAGGCAGAACTCCGCAGCATAGATCAGAAAACCAGGAAACATATGACAATACACAAAGCACTAAACCCAAGAGCAAATACGGACAGACTATATATAACACGAAAGGAAGGAAGGAGAGGACTACTAAGTATAGAGGACTGCGTCAACATCGAGAACAGAGCACTGGGGCAATATCTGAAAACCGGTGAAGACGAGTGGCTAAAGAGTGCATGGGAAGAAGTACTAATAAAAGTAGACAAAGACCCAGAAATATACAGAGACAGGAGAATGACAGACAGAACAGAGGACTGGCACAACAAACCTATGCACGGACAATACATGAGACAGACTAAAGAACTAGCCAGCGATGACACATGGCAATGGTTACAGAGGGTAGAGCTAAAAAAGGAAATTGAAGGAATGATAACAGCGGCACAAGATCAGGCTCTAAGAACCAGATATGTTCAAAGAACGATAGACGGAAATGACATCTCTCCCATATGTAGAAAGTGCAATACGAAAAATGAAACCATAAACCACATAGCAAGCGAATGCCCGGCACTTGCACAGAACCAGTACAAAAAGAGGCATGATTCAGTGGCAAAAGCCCTCCACTGGAGCCTGTGCAAGAAACATCAGCTACCTTGCACTAATAAGTGGTACGAGCACCAACCTGAGGGAGTGATAGAAAACGATCAGGCAAAGATCCTCTGGGACTATGGTATCAGAACGGATAGGGTGATACGTGCAAACAGACCAGACGTGACGTTGATTGACAAAGTCAAGAAGAAAGTATCACTCATTGATGTCGCAATACCATGGGACACCAGAGTTGAAGAGAAAGAGAGGGAAAAAATGGATAAGTATCAAGATCTGAAAATAGAAATAAGAAGGATATGGGATATGCCAGCGGAAATCATATCCATAATCATAGGAGCACTAGGCACGATCCCAAGATCCCTGAAAAGGAATCTAGAAAAACTAGACGCTGAAGTAGCTCCTGGACTCATGCAGAAGAGTGTGATCCTAGAAACGGCGCACATAGTAAAAAAAGTGATGGACTCCTAAGGAACCCCACACTATAAATACCACCCAGTCGAATTAAAAAGAAAAAAAAAAGGAAAAAAAAAATAATAATTAATAATCATAATCATAAAAATAGTTATGATTATTATTATTATATTATTATTATTATTATTTACAGAATAAAATAACATGCGTATATAAAAATATATTTTGCCTTAATTATTCGTAGGCATCTCGCACCCCTTAGGAACCGGCTTCGAACCCACCCCCTAGGGGAGCGAGCACTCTTGGTTAACCACTGAAACTCTAAAGGGAGACCACCAAGCAACAGTAGCTACTCGAATTAGTTTGATCTGCTTGCGTGGTATCGCTTTCAGAATGCAAACACTTGGAGACGAAGTTCTGATTTGGTTCATCCAACTCTCTCCAGGCTCTCAGAGAAGGAGTTTTCACGTTTTCTTTCAGCCTTTGGTTCTCCTCATTAACTGGCGCTCTGGTCACGCAGTAAGAATGTAACAGAATCGATAGTTAAATACTTTCATAAAGTCATATCGGAATGGTGAAACAGAATTTAGGGCAAAGGCCAAGCGCTGTGACGTATGGGGTCATTCAGCGCTGAAAGGAAAACTGAGCAGAAAGGTTTGAAAGGTGTAACAGGAGGAAAACCTCCTAGCTGCACTTTGAAGTATTTGATAGGAGAGGGTGGAAAGAAGGATATAAGAAAGGGAATATGAACAGAGGTATACTGAAAGGAACGAAAGGGGTTCCATCTAGGGGCAGCAGGGATGTGTCAAAGAACCTTAAGTAACGCCTACAGTGCACCACATGAGGTGAGCCGACGGCATACCCTTCTACGGGAATAAGGCCATATCGTCAAATATCATATACTCAGTTAGTTGTTAATTATCTGATAATCATGCGACTTTCAAGCCACTAACCTATTCCATCTTACCACATACTCTTTCTCTCTTTAGTTTCGTAAATGTTAGTAGCAGAGAATTCGTTTATTACCGAACAAACTTTTGTTCGGTATTGGGAGAGGCAGTAAATCTGGAACTATGTTGTTAGTCAACTGTTCTGGGTCAGAACTGGAAGTACTTAGGGATTCGGAAATTCCTTCTTAAAACCAAAAAAAAAAATTTAAAAAACCGAGATAAAATGTGGGAATAAGGGGATAAAGAGGTATAGATGGAGAAAGAAGAGATGAACATACTGTAAGAGAGAATTTGGACGTGGTCAGTTTATTATTGTTCATTTTGTAATGAATGTTAATACTTTTGACGAATAAAATTTTTAACAAATAGTATCTACTTAAAAGAATGATGAAGCATTTTATATACGAGGCCTAAAATTAGAGTAATGTTTAAAAACTGTATTCATAAAGTAGTGAAAAAAGATTGTAAACTACTGTTAGTACTAATAAAAAAAAAATGTCGTCAGAAGTATATACACATGAAAAAAAAGTCATCAAAAGGACTGATGAGCAAAGAAGTACGAAATGCTTCCATGAATTCACCGTAAAAGTGTATTGCATTTTTCTTATCTGTGCTCGTAAGGTTCTTCCTAAAGGGAGCTTTTCTCAAGGATGAAAATAAGCCAAAGGAGATTGGTGCCTGGCGCTGCAATTGCTTCCAGGCTGATGAAAAGGAAATAATATGATCTCGAAGACGCTTCATTGCTGAGCAAATCAGAGATATCGACTTACTGCCTCCGTGTGTCTTGGAATCATCAGTGTTTCATAATGATAATTTTTATAATATTCCTCGCGCTATCTCACAATAAATAATATAGGGCAGCATGTCTGTTCTTATCTGTAAGAATCGGGTAATAATAGGGAACTGAATAGGCTCACATTTGCATAAAACACACACACACACACACACGGTCAAACATGCAAAATCCAAGCATGTTGTCAGGCAGCATTTGTTCATATTCTGAGGGTACATATTTGATATTTATGTGAGACATTGAAGGTTTATTTTTGATAGAATGGTAGAAAAGACAGTGGACGTTTGGACTCCACATAAGAAAAACAGTTGGTCGTACTTTAATGATATAGGAGGTACGGTCCAAGCCAAAGTTAAAGCCCAGTTATTATAAATTCGACACGAAAGGAATATTCTTTCTCGGTTACTTTTCATAGCTAAGCGTAGGCCACACTGGGTACTAGAAGATACAGTTGGGGACTTAAAATATTTAATGCGGCTCCTCCATTAAATTTCCATCCCGATGGATCAAAGATTATGCTATCTGACAAATCACGCTCGACATCCTCAGTTCTAATATTCCTCTCCCAGAAGAGACATTCTTTTATGACCCAATGAACATTGTTCCTTCAATTTTCATTATTGATGCCATGTGTACGTATAGTAAGCATGATGTCCAAAGCACCACATCTTTAACATCACATCTTTCAAATGCAAAGCATTTTTCTAGAAACTTTGTTTATATTGTGGCTGGAATGAGTACATGTTATAATAAGATGATGGTTGTTTTTTACCTGTGTCTACCTGGATCTCTCAAGGCGCCACAGATTTGAGTAGGGTAGCATATCTATTAAAATTACAAACTTTCGGCTAGGTGTTCTTGAGACTGCCTTTGGAATTGAAGGTGAATTTTGATTGAGCGTGATACATATTTTCTATACATTTTGGAACAAACTATAGTTTATTGGTATAAACTCAGTCTGTCTCCTGACTAGACTGAATTGAGTCAGACACTTCAATCCGGCAAACAACGTGAGTTGAAATAGTGGGGAATATTTGTGAATTTTCTCCCCTTCCAAACCTACCACTCTAGGCGAAGTCTGTCATTTAGCGTCTGTCATATATACCAGAAAATTTATTTATTAACTTCGGTGGTCGTTGTACTAGTATTAAATACAGTTTTATTTGTGAAGGTGAATACGTATATCTAAACCATTTCATCTTATTAATTTATACTATATGTTATAATATTTTGTATAAGAAGGGTGACGCAATGCCTTCTTTTCTCTAACAAACTTTCTTTTTTTAGTAGGTATAATGTTCGATCACTAACTTCATTATTTTTCTAACGAAAAATTAACCGGAATTCGCACATTTATATAGATACCAGCTCTGTGTAATGACATCCTAATTTATCAATCTTCAGTTTCATAATTTAATTATCGTACGACAAACATTTATACTGAGAAATTGAAAAGAATGGGAATTCCAGATTCTCCATTAAATAAATGTCATCCACTGTAAGCAAATGAAATTTTACTTTTCCAGACTGCCTCCCTTAATGGATTTCCATCGTTTCTTGCTCTGAGACCGTTTGCATCACAAAGGTTTTTTTATTTTTTTATTGCCCTTTCGTGTACAGAATATGCCCTGTCATAACGCACGTTGTATATTTATTGTGTAATACGCGATTTTTGTGAAAGTTAACATCGTCAGTTGTTGATGAAATACTCTCTCAGTAGTAGAAGATGTTTGGTAATATTTTAATACTCGTACATTCTTGCATACCCTCGTTTATTTCATTTCACTCATACACACACACACACACACATTTAACTAAACACTACTGCATCCAGAGAGAGAGAGAGAGAGAGAGAGAGAGAGATCGTATTCTCTTACTGGAATAAAGTACAAACTGGAACAGGGTGAGGGAGTGTCCAAATAACAAAGGGTTGATGAAATATCGTTCTACGTAATCCAGGGAGGAAGGAAATATGATGAGAAACCAAATGAGTTAAATTATAGTCCGTGGAATCTAGATCTATTATAAACACCAGATGCTTAATATGTGAAGATGGACTTTGTAAGATCGGTAAACCTCTCGATTCAACAACATATCACCGAAGTTACTCAACTTCTGTTGTTTTCATGTACAAAATTCATGTACAAAATTCTCACCACTTCGTCTGATATGAAAACATGACTATTTCAATGTGATTATCCTGCTGTTGGTTTGAAAACTTCTTTCTGAGTGGCTTTCATTGATTTATTTTTTTTTCATATCTTCGTTGGATCATTCTATAAAGTACACCTGGAATTTGTTCTTTGCTCTTTATACGAAAGGTATTTAATACTTTCATTTCTAGGTTAAATGGCTGTAATGAACGGTTAATCATTGAGTAAGTCACAGTTAAAGGATACTCTTGGTGAAAAGATTAAACCAAGTTAACTATAGTGTGCTC
The DNA here is from genome assembly GCF_015104395.2 of Macrobrachium nipponense. Taxonomy (NCBI): domain Eukaryota; kingdom Metazoa; phylum Arthropoda; class Malacostraca; order Decapoda; family Palaemonidae; genus Macrobrachium; species Macrobrachium nipponense. The sequence continues at coordinate 37,488,280 of NC_061093.1, forward strand.
TGATGCCAAAAGAGCTAGTGGAAATTCGTATGTGAAATGTGAGATTCGACATATTAATAAAAATATGTTGCCACTGATAAATATTGAATACTTTAAGAGAGAGAGAGAGAGAGAGAGATTAGAAGAGGAGAGAGAGAGAGAGAGCGGAGATAACAGAATGGCAGGGGTGGATCGTAGTATAACTTATTATTCTGTATGATAGATTGAGGAGAGGAATATCATGAGAAATCAAACGGGTCTGGAGTTCATGAAATCTAGTTCCAATATTGGAAAGAGACCGGGAGCTACATGCTAGGGAGCAGATGGATTTAGTATATTCGAAATTCATGTCGAACAGATGCATTTATATGCAATTCCCGTGGCAAATTGAACAAGCTAGCACAGAAATCATCACGGTTTTGATGGAGTTTAATATACCAAGGAGTATATGTTATACGAAATGCTGAGTAAAATTATCAGAAACAAATATTATGCACACTTTGAATAAAACACACACACACACACACACACACACACACACACATATATATATATATATATATATATATATATATATATATATATATATATATATGCATATATATATGTGTATATATATATATATATATATATATATATATATATATATAAACAATGAAAGAACTATAAACAGGCATTATCAACGGTTACATAGCTAATTTATGATACAGGACATCAAAACATTAGCCAATATAATTTTGCTCTATATCAAGAGGACAAATTCTGAATATTTCCTTTGCATTGTCATAGAGTTGCATGCATTTCAAAAAAAATTTTAGTTAGAAGGAATTTCCTTGATTATCCGGTGACCTCCTGTTTCTGACCAGTTAAATTTAATTGAATCTATTTCTATGTAAAATAAATAAAAATATAATATTTCCCAAAGTTCAAACCAAGGAAAGAACCTGAATTTATGTATTACTACACATGAATGTATTGTCAAATGAATGTTCATATTTACTTAAGAGCTGTAAATGAAATGAGCGAGACTTTTATATATTTACACTGTTGAGTCAGTTGTTGATTGCTATTGCCAAGATTCATTTTACGGAATTGATTACGTTATTTTTTTGCACATTAAATAATGTCAGTCTCCTTTCCAAACGCCATAGGGTGGTTTACACGGTAATGGCTGGTACTGTGCTGTAGTAGATTCACGTCAACCGTGTATTTGATGTCTATGCCCGTCTCTTACGACGCTCCTGATTGGCTGTTGATAAGCCAGTCGCCGGGCTGGAAATGTCAGTCTCTCGAGAGAGTTCACATAGGCAGGATGTATGTACCACCTCTCCTTAGGTATACGTTTGAAAGACATATCCCTCAGGAGAAGCGTAACAAACATCCTGCCTATGTAAACTCTCGAGAGAGACTGAGAGTTTCCAGCCCTGCGATTGGCTTATCAACAGCCAATTAGGAGCGTCGTAAGGGACGGGCCTAGACATCAAATGCACGGTTGATGTGAATCTACTATAGTAGTCTGGGATGCGGTACAGCTCCTGCTAACAGTTTACACCAGCCCGTAAACCGGGGCCGAGAAAGATATATTTCATGATATACAATTCATATACTGCATGAATGTGGACTTTTATACTTGAATGTGTATGAAGGGTTGTATTCGCGTCACTTGATTTACATTTCAGTAATCATTCACGTTACTACTGAACACTTCATTGATGGTTTCGTACTCACTCTGGAGAACAATATCGTTTCCGGCAGTTGCACGCATTTCCATTTTGAAAATTTAATGAGAGAGAGAGAGAGAGAGAGAGAGAGAGAGTCTTTTCAAGCTATATCATCCCTTAGCTATAAAAGGAAATCATGTACGAAAACTAACTCTCCCCTTACTTTGTCTATGCTTCGCTCGTCTTATTGCTGATGTTAGTACTTTTGCCGAAAGGTAGAATAGAATTTCCATTCTCAAAATATTGCATTTGACTCGTGAATGTATTGGAACGCTTAGCGCAGATAAAGATATAGATTTAGAGATATCTAACATTCTTTTGGTTTTAAATGCCAATAACTAATCGTCTGTGAAGTCTGTCTTATTATTATTATTATTATTATTATTATTATTTATATTTTTTTTTTAATTTTTTTTTTTTTTTTTTTTTTTTTTTTTTTTTTTTTTGCTCTATCACAGTCCTCCAATTCGACTGGGTGGTATTTATAGTGTGGGGTTCCGGGTTGCATCCTGCCTCCTTAGGAGTCCATCACTTTTCTTACTATGTGTGCCGTTTCTAGGATCACACTCTTCTGCATGAGTCCTGGAGCTACTTCAGCCTCTAGTTTTTCTAGATTCCTTTTCAGGGATCTTGGGATCGTGCTATGCTCCTATGATTATGGGTACGATTCCACTGGCATATCCCATATCCTCTTATTTCTATTTTCAGATCTTGATACTTATCCATTTTTTGTTTTCCCTCTCTTTCTCTTCAACTCTGGTGTCCCATGGTATTGCGACATCAATGAGTGATACTTTCTTCTCGACTTTGTCAATCAATGTCACGTCTGGTCTTTTTATTATTATTATTATTATTATTATTATTATTATTATTATTATTATTATTATTATTATTATTATTATTATTATTATTATCTTGTATATCCATATGTTAAATCCAACAATTTTCTTTGCAGAATTTACTTGGCATGTCCTTGTATTCTTTATTTTCTTAAGTGATAACCCCGAGAAATAAAATGCGTAATTACGCTATGGAAACCAGAAGTGTCGGTTTTCGTATTCAAGTAGGAGAGAGAATTAAGGAAAGAAATATTTGATATCCATATATAAAATATGCACTTTACAGTATTGTATACGCAAAAGTGTCAAATCAAAGCATAATCCTAGATATAGCTGGAGAGCAAGACTTGGGGACGAACAAAATTTCATTACGTGAATAGATGAAAGTTGTTTTATTTGGATATTTATATCTCACTCTTATTTTCAGGGACTTGCAAGCAGCAATGAATATTTCTTTAGGAAGAATCAATGAACATTCAAGATACTTAGACTCAAGTGGTCTAAGAGGAATAAATCAAAAGTAAGTTACTTTATACGTGGGAGTTTTTAAGTATAATTTATGTGGCGATCTATAAATAATTCTGATAGCTATCAATAAAAATTGCTTTACTCAACAAAAGCGCGATAATGTTCAAAGTCTTTGCAAATTTAATTTCATGCTTTATTAATTATGTTTTAATTACTATTACATCTCCAGGTTTGCTTATCATATTAATAGATTTCTCAAAACTCTTGTTTCCCTTGGTAAAAAAAAATGTCCTCCTAAAGTTTTGAGTTATGTGGCTAGCGTCATCACGAAGATTGTGCCTTTCCATTACTATAATTTAAGCGGCTTTTTAACACATTTCTACCATATTATAGTACATTCGCCCACGTGAAAAAAATATCAGTAAAAAACCCACTGCACCTCAATGAAAATTCTAGCTCCTACATCAGAGAATTTACAAGTAAATAGACTTCCCTTTTCTTTCCTTTCCTTTACGGTCGAGTGACCCTCACATCACATAATAGCTCTATTGCGCAGGCAGAGTGTTTGGTGATAAAGACGAAAGCAGTTGTCATTATTTGCTCACGTAATAGTCTCCAACACAAGAGGTTTTTATTTTTCATTTTGTATCATTGCAGTACCATTCGACTTCCATGTTCATTCCAACATATTTACTAATGCTACAAACTAATATGCCATGGTAAGAAAATCAAGTAGTTATGTAAATCCAAAATAGAACTATTGTTGTGTTTTATATATTCATCTATAAGTCAACTGAACCCCTTATGTAGAATGCTTCCACATTATATAAGGCTTTATACACACTTACAGAAGGGTCATCAACTTGTCAACAAAATAACTAATCCGTCTTTTCACAGGCATTAGCCTTTTCCTACGCATATACTTATCACCACAATTCCAACTCATTTCAGTTTTCCCATGCAAAATAAACGATGGGAACAGTTCATCTAAGCTGCTCTAAGCTTACTTTTGTTTTATTTTGTCGTTGACACTTTTCTTCTATAATGGAAAGATGGCTCGATGGGGGCACCACCTGATTGGTCCGTCGGGAGGAGGAAAGTCTCTTGTGTGGTGTTGAGGCTTGGTCTCTCCTTCCCGAAGTGTAGGGCCTCC
>NC_061093.1:37499939-37522439 GCF_015104395.2 Macrobrachium nipponense
AGAAGATCCCTCTCCTGATGTTAACCTCTCCTAGTCTTATCCCAGAGCTTGTTAACACTGTATTCCAGTTGCCCATTGTATTTTTGAGGAAGCTGATGGTGTCTTCCTCTGCCACATATGTTCAAGGATTCTGCTTATTATTATTATTGTATTGTTCTAATTATTAAATGTTTTTATTTTAATTATTTTTATTTCAATTTATCTTGTTATTTTATTAGTGTTATTTATATTTTTCTCATTTATATTTATTTTCATTTGTGATATTATTTTATTTTAATTACTATTATTTTAGTTTATTATTTTCATTTATTCTTTACTTTTGTTTTTAATATTGTTTAATTTTTTTTTTATGTGCTTAATATTTGTTTTTTATTTTTATTATGACTTTTTAATATTTTTTATATTTAAAATTTATATAATTATTTTTATTAATTTGATTTTTTATATCACTACTATTTTTATTCATAGAATTGATTTGATACAAAATACTTTCACTTCTCCTTATGATTTGTCTTTGTGGCACGCTGGTATTACCAAGCAGCAGTCCAATATTCATCGTGCTATAGGTTGTCAACGGAATTTCGGACTGGTGTTATCTAAGGCGACGGGGTATCAGGGACCGGCTGGGGGTCGGCAACAGGTTTGTCTCATGGGTCGATCCGGTGTTTATTACATTTTTTTTTTCTGGTTTTTCCTATAGGCGCCTACATGTTTCAGCCACCTCGTTTGGCCACCATCAGGACGGGATCGCTAAATGCAATCGTCTGTTTCGGATGGATTCGCGCTATTTATTGCATTCGAGTGGATTGAGGAGTCTGGTACTTCTCTTTTTATTGGGCAATACTTCTGGCGTCACGAGCAATGCCAACAGGGGAGCGGCTGATGAATTGCTGTCCTCTTCGTGGGCGGAGCCTCATCCTTATCGGTGATGGTGGAGGTCCCCTCGAAGGGTGTGCTATTAGGTCGTCCTAGGGCGAGAGCCTGAGCTTTAATCAACTCTCAGGGTTACTAGAGACGCCCGCCCTCAGAGGAGAGCTAACGCTTCTCTATCATCCTCAGGATCCCTCTGGTGCAATGGTCGTTGTGGTTCGTGGTCTGCTGCTCTCCTAACAGCGGTGTGGAGGAGGAAAGGTCATCCTGTGTGACGTTCATTACTGGGCTTCTCCCTCCCGATGTGGCAGCGCTTTCTAAGATTCACAAATGACGTAGATAGGGTGCTTGGTCGATAACCTCGAAGTTACGGACGATGTCGCATCGGCGGATTCTTTTATTATGTGCATACCTTGCATGATTGAATATCGTTCCTTCCTGCGCTTGACAGGAGATCCTCTAGGAGAGGCGCATTGACGTCATCCCGACATAAGTTCCGAGGCATCCTCGGATTGGGCTCGTATATCTGTAGATGACGTCCGTCTTTTTTAAGGGATCCTGCAACGGTGCGTGGTTATTCTTTATAATAAGGCTGCATGTCTTCTTACTCTTATAGAATATGATCAAGTTGATCTGTTTGCTGTTGTCGGTTGGGGAAATGTGGTTCTTGATTATTTACCGTAGAGCTCGCTCGGCTTTTTTATATTGTCGATGGAAGGTTTCGTTATAGAAATAATTAATTTTCTGCTGGGGGTCTCGACGGGGTTCCTGTAGGTATCATTTTCTCTATACTCTTCCTAAGATGTCGGATACTGCGGTTGGTTGTGTCCCTTTGTTTTACTAGGACCTGGGCTGCACGTTCCATATCCTTATGGGTGTCTGTCCATGTCTAACAATGGAAGAGAGCTCTCCTGACGTAGGCGCTAATGGGGGTGTCCTTATAACGTTCAGGGCATTCATTCTCGCCGTTTAGACACATTCCCAAGTTCGTAGGCTTCGTGTAGACCCTTGTGGCGAACGCGCCCTCCTTCTATTCAACTACTACGTCCAGGAAGGAATGATGGCCATCACGGCTATGTTCAATGGTAAAACGTAGACACTGTGGGTATGGAAGGCTTGTCGGATCTCCTCGATCTCCTCCATCGTTCCTGCTTGGATGAAGGTGTCATCTATATATTTTACGTATATAGATGGCTTCCTGATGCTCCTAAAGACACGCTCCTCCTCTATGCCCATATCAAAGTTAGCAAACAGGACCGCGAGTGGGAATCCCATCGCTACACCGTTGATTTGCAAGTACATATGGCCATAGAGGTTAATGAAGGGGGCCTTCTTGGTGCATATTTCCAGCTTGAAGTATGCACCAAGAATTTTTTTACAGATAAAATATGATATCAAAGTCATTCTCTCTCTCTCTCTCTCTCTCTCTCTCTCTCTCTCTCTCTCTCTCTCTCTCTCTCTCTCTCTCTCCTGATACTTCGCAATCTTTTCCCTTCTACTCTGGTGTCCCATAGTATTGCGACATCAATGAGTAATACTTTCTTCTTAATGTTGTCAATCAACGTCACGACTGGTCTATTGCACATATCACCTTTTGTGTTCTGATGCCACAGTCCCCGAGGATATTTGGTTGATCGTTTTGTATCACTAAGCTCCTCCCCATTTATACTCTTGATTGTCATCTTTCAGTTGTCAGAGGGAAGGCGGTCTTTTTAACTATATTGATATTTTAACATAGCTAAACTATCGTGTCTGGTGCCACATAAATCAGGAAAACATAAGAAAATTTTTAGATTTTCATTGATTTTCAAAAGAATATTTCGATATTTGACGTCATAACTGTAGTATGACGTCATCATCCGTTTAGCAAATTTCAATTGCAACTAGAATTAATATTAAACAGAGATTTCTTTGAATAATTACATTTACAGTTACCTTAAGAATGTGTAAGGAATAACATTTCAATTAAATTATAATTACTATAAGCCTGCCATCATCGCACAGCCGCCCAGGTGTAAAGCGGGCGTGGCCTAGGCAGGCAAGAAATGACGACAAGCCGATTTCCTTCGCTTCAGATCCAACCACTTTACTTATGCCCACCTTTGGTATGACCAGCATGCACCTGTGTAAGAGACTCCTGCCAGGCCCAGGATGGGGTTATAAAGAACCACGGTCGCACCAAACATCAGGAGACTTCTCGTACACATGTTCAGCAAAGTACACGTAGAGGCTATGGGATATTGAGTTGGGATGACGCTACCTCTCTCTCTAGATACCTTGGTTCTTGGAGGACTTTAGGATTGGTCTGGCGGTATGTAAGGAACTGCGGGGGCCCTGGGACTGTGAAAAGGTAGGAGGAGGCTTAAAATCTTGTCCTAGCAGGACGGTATAACCTCCATAGTACATACCTTAGAGCGGTGAGGTCGAGTGACTCTCGGTCAGACATTAGGCAAGAACATCATAACATGGTTGAGGATTTCCTTTGAGACGAATTGGTGCCTGTGAACCCGAGCTTCGTAAGGAAGCTCACCCTCTCGAATGATGGATATTTGCGCAACAGTTTCATCGAAAGCTCGGACATGGTGGGCAGGATTGCGACCTCTTGGAGGTGCAGCAAATATAGGGCTCTGTGCTGGAAGGCCTACTATGGCTGAAGGATTGTCCATCCCTGTCCTTGCAGTGGCTAAAATACTTTATAAATAGAGCTACTTTGTGTTGATACTAACGTTGTCAGTATGTTTAGAAAAACTTTTATATCTACTGGGGAAAACAATGGAACAGCTGTGTTGACGTCCCTTGAAATTGCAGTGATTTGTATATCTTAAAGTAAATGAATTACGCGATTAATTGTCAAATTACGCAGGTTATAGTGTTACAAACTGCTTGATTCATATGATCATAGTTGCCACAGGCGAGGGGTAAGGAAGGGATAGCTATCCAAAACCTAGTTCAATTGAATTAGGTTTAAAATTTAAAATCCGGAAATCAATAAATTTAGAACTATGAACACTTTTCTTACAATTGTTTATCCGAGCTTTTGTAGCTAAATGATGGCAACAAAAACGTCTGAATCCATGCCATAATATATCTTAACTGAGAGATGTACTGCATAAGGGAAGTCCTCTCTCTTCCATAATGTGTTTTGGTATCCTTTTTTTTTTATCAATATCACATATTTTGTGGCTTTCTTAGGTGGATTTCTTTTAACATAAAAGACGGACATGGTTCGATGAGTCCGTCTTCCCTTTTAGCGCTAAGCATTTGGATGAGCTTCCAGTAAGTGTATCATGTGGGTCTTAAAATATATGATTATTCAAGAGGAGGCTTATTGCTTTCTTTTAGGCTTGGCTCCCCTCTCTCTTTTTCCTTACTTGTTTCATTTAGTCTGGAAATAATAATCAGAGTTCCAATTCGTCGAGCGTTGCATTAAGAATAAACTTTAAATATTCCTGTTTACGATAAACTGAATAATAAGTAGTGCGTTGCAAAATTGTTTTATTATTTGATCTCCAAAATTGTATAGTATTGTCAGGAATAGTTTATTGTGCGTATAAAAACAATTGAATAAATAGAAAAAACTTACGGGTGAGAAAAAAAAAGACACAGACAGGGTTAAATTTCATCGCAAAAGACAAACAGCCAAACATACAGCGTGCCGTGGTCTTGGAGGTACAGCTTCCAACGACTCTCTCTCTCTCTCTCTCTCTCTCTCTCTCTCTCTCTCTCTCTCTCTCTCTCAGGCATTCTGTCAATATTATTCACACTTACTTCCGCAACTCATTTCAGTTTAGCTCCCGAGTGGATATATTCATTCGTTCCTGGTTTCTTTGCATCGGGATGGCAGGATTACTACCTACTGACTACGTCATCATTAAAGGATACACGGAATGAAGTCATTTAGATTAAGGACGTAATTACTTCTCTGCTGTGTTTCATTTTCGATATCATCCCACTAGATTCCAAAGGACTTCCCTGACACGTGCAGTATAACATTGAGAGCCAAAGCTAGGAATGCTGTTAAATGGGGGAAGGGGGGGGGGGGGGGGGAAGAGAGAGGTTCCAAGGGTTGCGTATCTTAATATGGTTATTTGTCTTTCATCACCTGGAAAAAATAGATATCGACCTTTTATATTCCATACATAAGAAATGCTGCCATAACACTGCCGTTGGAAGTGAAGTGTTTGCATATCACACTTTTATGGATATGAAAATTTGAAAAAAGTGCTTTTCTGCTGTTCAGACACCATGTGCTGATAGTGAGTACATGAGAAACGCGTCCGAAATTAAATTCATACACTCACATAAACACATACATATACATGTATATATATATTATATATGTATATATATATATATATAATATGTATATATATATATATATATATATATGTATATATATATATATATATATATATATATATATATATATATATATATATATATATATATATATATATATATATACATATGTCACTCTGCGAACACAGGAAGGTATATGAGGATTTTCCCATAGAGCCAATTTGCAAGATATAATCAGACATAAGTCGAAGATGTTGTAGCATCTTTTATGATTTGTGATTTACAGTATTCAGAATAAGCTTAAATAGCTGGAGTTAATTCAGAGTACATATAACATTATTGGCTTATTTTTTTTTTTCATGTGAGTTGCTGGAGATTATACAGTGGTTTTAATTTTTTCCTACATGAATTGTAAATATAAATGGGACACAGTGACTTAAAAGAATATTTTGTATGTGTCTATGAAAGCAATGGCAGAATTATAAGGAATATTGTTGGTCTTGGTTATAAAGTAACTTTGATTTTCATCTACGTGCAAGTGTTTATGGAAAAAAAATTGCAGTGTAATACTATTGAGATAAAAGCAAAAAAATTCTCTAAAATTCTGTAATGCGATCATTACCTTCTCATTAACAGTCACACAAGTTATGTATTGCTTTATAGATCTCTGCCTCGACTTTCTGAAGATTTCATCTGGATGTACCAAGGGAACTTTTCCAACGTGAGTATGGTCGAGGATCGTTAATGTTTTAAAATAATTCTATATAACTGTTTCTCTATTTGCCCCACTATGATATGCCTACTCCCATGCTATATGCGATTATAAATTGGTGCAGTATTTTAACCTATCCGTATAGACACAACGACCAATTTTCTTTCTATTAGTGGGTCTCCTAGACGTTTTAGTTTACCACCTAAAGAATGACCAAACAGTGCCGAGATTTATTGTATTTCCATTATGGTCTAAAACTAACCCCAGCAACCTGTTGGTGTCTCACACTGATCAACAAAATAGTTTATGAGTTATTTCACTTTGTACTTGAGGCTTTTCGGAGATATTTAACAGTATCCAAATGAAAGCAGCCATCGTATTCTCTTGTGATATACACACTTAAGCAAAGATTTTTCATTAAGGTACCGTTAACCCTTCCACAAATTAGTTTTACAGCTCTGTGAAAGAACGGGGGATGTTATCTTACTGTAACTGAGCTTAAACGGTAAATGTTACAAGATGAGTAGTTGCAGAATTTGTATCAAGACAAAAATATCTTTCAGAGGAAAATTTTCTATTGCCTTTTGCTCTAGCTCACTGCTCTTTTTAACTTTCATATCAAATATTATTATTATTATTTTATATATATATAATTTTTTTGGTCTATCACAGTCCTCCAATTCGACTAGGTGGTATTTATAGTGTGGGCGTTCCGGCATGCATCCTGCCTCCTTAGGAGTCCATCACTCTTCTTACTATGTGTGCCGTTTCTAGGATCACACTCCTCTGCATGAGTCATGGAGCTACTACAGCGTCTAGTTTTTCTAGATTCCTTTTCAGGGATCTTGGGATCGTGCCTAGTGCTCCTATGATTATGGGTACGATTTCCACTGGCATATCGCATATCCTTCTTATTTCTATTTTCAGATCTTGATACTTATCCATTTTTTCCCTCTCTTTCTCTTCAACTCTGGTGTCCCATGGTAATGCGACATCATATTTATTATTGAATTATTATTATTGATATTATTGATTATATTAGTATTATTATTATTATTTATTTATTATTAAGTTATTATTATGTTCTAAAAAAAAGGAAATGGGCTGCGTTTAGCCATTTAATTTTATATGACAACTTTTCTATCCTTCTCATTAATCGCTGTTCTGTCCCAGCAATACTATTTAATAAGTGGCCAATATTCATATTGGTATATAATAGACATTATCGATATGAATATTGTCCAGTTATTAGATAATATTCCTGAGCGAGAAAAGCGATTATAAGAAAAATAGAAAAGTTGTTATATAAAATGAATTCGCTAAACACAGCCATTCTTGTTAATGGAATATGTTTAAAAGAGGGTCATCTTCCAAGATATTATTATTATTTTATTATTATTTTATATTATTATTATTATTATTATTATTATTATTATTGTTGTTGTTGTTGTTGTTGTTGTTGTTGTTGTTGTTGTTGTTATAATTTTGCTTTTAGTTAATAGAATGCCTATATGTAATATTCACACTCATCATCAAGCCCATATAAAGTCGCAATCTAAAATCGCACAGCACTGGTTCTGAATATTCATAGCAGTGACGCCCGCCGCAATTTCAAAAGTAGTCCTTTTCATATAAACAGAGTACATAAACGATGAATTCAAAAGGGAAATGAATGCAGAACCTTTCAAAATGGTGATGAACTCCGTGTTCAAAATTCACTTGCAGAGGGAAACTATCTTCGGATTACCATCAGAACACAAGCAATTGTTTTGCAAGTTTATCGGACACAGGGGATGAGTTAACTTGGAGTTTTCATTCACCAAATGATTTAAAAACCACAAAGTTTGTTCAGTTTTTTTTAATATTCAAGAAAAGCGTTGGATCATACCTGCAGCAAATAATTTTTTTTTTCACTCTACAATAAGGGATAAAATGAATGACATGTCAAATCTGCTTATACAAAGAGAGTAATGGGAGTGTAAGAAACTTGTTTTGGATTAAATTCCCATTGGAAATAGTTCTTCAGGTTAAGAAATTTAAATAAAACGCTAAATAAATTGCAGGTATCAAGACATAAATTGTGTAAATTAGAATATTCTTGCCGTAAAATGAGTTTATTTGTTGTAGATGATAAAGAGAACAATAAATTTTACTCTTGACTCCAGTTTTAACCTTGCATTCTAGAAGAGGTGAACTCTGAGCTTCACCAAATCGTGATATCGACTAATTACAGACCGTAAAATACATTACGTCTAAAGCAGTATAAATGAAAAGCAATCATTTCACTAAAATGAGTTGGAGTAATACATGCTTGATGTTTCATTGTAATAATTGTCTGCTTATAGTATACCCTCAGTTAAACCAGATTTAATTTAGAGAACATTAAAACTAAATAGTCTTACGAGTTGGCTGCTATGATAGTACCAAAAATCTGTTTTCTAAAAACGCACTGTTAACAGGGAACTGAAAAGATAATTTAGTCTGAATCTAAACCTTGTTTTTATGGTATTTTTACGGTGTTTTATTTGAGCCATATAAATACAATGTTCGGAAATTGGCTTTATTGACGGTCTCTCTCGTTTTAATTATATTCCAATAGCTCGTTGTGTTATTGAGGAACCTTATGTTTAATTGAACCTGTGTGTTAATCATGATATGATTTAGATGGCAAGTTCAATTTAATGGATTGTCATATGTAAGGCATGAGACTGATCATTGACTTCTCAATTATTTTCCTTCATATAAAGTTTAAAAGCAAAGCCTACATCGTTTTCTTGATTTATAAGGAAAAGCTTTATCTGTTGCCACGTCTCAATTTCAGTCGGTTAATTTGGTATTAGAGAGAAGGTATGCATTCAAAGAGATTTCTTTAGTAACCTTGTCTAATAATGGTAATTTCTCACATATATTACTTAGTAATGTTGGGAATTCGAATGTTGAAATTTTTATCTCTCTCTCTCTCTCTCTCTCTCTCTCCTTCTCTCTCTTCTCTCTCTCTCTCTCTCTCTCGCTCTCTCTCTCTCTCTCTTTATATATATATATATATATATATATATATATATATATATATATATATATATATATATATATATATATCTATATATCATACATACATATATATATATATATATATATATATATATATATATATATATATATATATATATATATATGTATATATGTATATATATATATATATATATATATATATATATATAGTATAGTATATTAGTATATATATATATATATATATATATATATATAGATATATATATAGATATATGTATGTATATATGTATATATATATATATATATATATATATAGTATATATATATATATATATATATATATATATGTATATATATATATATATATTTATATATATATATATATATATATATATATATATATATATATTTATATATAGTATATATAGAGCATAAAATCAATTATTCTTATGAATGTCAGAAAAAAGTTGTTAAAGCAGTTCGTGCGTTAACGGAATCAAAATCTAATTCATTATCAAATTTCACCCCTGCAACACTATGACATCTGCAAAGACCCTAAACTGCAAAGCCACTGAACAAGAGCAAAGCGAGTCTCGCTCACCTTATTCAAAAAATAAAAAAAGTCGGTTGTCATTCTGTCACTTAGGAAATGCTTACAGGGAAATGTTCCTTTATTGTAAAACTACTATAGGGAATATTTTCCAATACCAAAGTCTGGTTTCTTTCCCTTTTTCGAAGGCATGATATAGAATTCCGGGCTCATATAGGTTTTTCGTTAATTGTTTCATCAAATGTGAACTGCCTTTTTGCATGTTACATATTTTTCATTCCGTACCACAGATTTCAATTTTGACCGTAACCAAAATATATAATAGAGTTAGGGTCGCAATATTTCTTGGGATAAAATTTATTTGATGTGTATACCAGATGCTTCTGTAAAGGTGCCTTTTTTTAATTATTTGTTTTTTTCTGGAAAAATGACCCTCTAACCGGTCTAATAATGTATGTAAAAAAACATTGATAATGTACTTTGCCGTGTTACAGCATTTCATCAATGTCGATGAATCAGGAGTAAGTACAATATAAGAAATCTAATCAGTTGGAACGCCATAACGAGAATTTTGAAGAAATCTTGGAAATAATATTCAGTTTTCAGTAATATTATCATAAAGCTGGACAGGGAAATAGAGGAAGAAGGAGTTTCGAGGAAAGAGAACGTAAAAAAATCGCTAAAAGGATCCGCAAAATAAGACAGTATATATTGCAAATGACTATTTTTTTTTTCTTTTGCTTATTTGTTTTTTGACAGTAGACATATTCCGTAAGAGGGCGGCTTCAAGCTATTAAAAAACGCAATGTTTTGTAACAATATGAGAATTAACAATCTTCATGACCTCAATACTTTAATTTTCTAAGTCTCAAATAGGCAAATAATCAAATCCTTACAAATTTGAATTAATTAACGATATCAGTTCTTTCATACTGGCATGAAACGTACTGCATGTGTTTTCTGATGGTTTTACATAGAGATAGAGCCGGCCAAATATTTCAGATTCAAAGTATCATGAAAAACACGAAAAAATCTTCACTGGTAAGGAGCTTTCAGTCGTCAACATCAGACTTCGTGAACTTTCTCTCATTTAACTGCTTGACATTTGGAATATTTTCATCGCTCTCACGCAATTGAATTAATTCAATATTGGCATTAACACTTTCCTTCATCGTTTTTGCTAAAATTACCCTATAACTGCGCACGGGATTTGATGATTATAGCTTGATTTATAAATTGCTGCATTCTAAATAGTTAACTGAAATATATTTATTTTATTATTGTTTTTATTTTTTTTATTTTTATAACTTTTATAATTATTTTATTTTATTTATCCCTTTCCTTCATCGTTTTTGCTAAAATTACCCTATAACTGCGCACGGGATTTGATGATTATAGCTTGATTTACAAATTACTGCATTTTTAATAGTTAACGGAAATATATTTATTTTATTATTGTTTTCTATTTTTTATTTCTTTAACTTATATAATTATTTTATTTAATTCAACACTTTCCTTCATCGTTTTAGCTAAAATTACCCTATAACTGCCTACGGGATTTGATGATTATAGCTCGATTTACAAATTGCTGCATTTTAAATAGTCAATGGAAATATGATCCTGAAGATGCATTGTCACGATTCGGTGCTCTTCGGGACTGTGGGGTACGAATCGGCATGTGAACAAATCAAGGATTGCCAACAACTATTCTGATTGCTCTGCAACATTTTCGTAATTTATGTCCAAGTTATTCCTCGCTTCTGGAAGTTGACATCTAACTTCAGATTGATGTCACGGCATTCTGCTTCCAGCAGAGTAGCGCTTGCCAAATTTTAGATAGAATATTTCTCCTACATGTGAATGGTCGCTGATAAGTCTTAGTAATAATGTATAAATGATTTATCATCTTAGGCTTTGCTTATTTAAGATATGACAATGGAAGGGTTCGGATATTTTACCAATATTAACTCCTTAAAAGGCTATCTGCTATCCATGCCTCACCAACTGCCACTATGTTTTGTAATGTTGCAAATTACTTATTTTATTAACTAATTTGGTAGTAGGTGTTAGTTTTCTTGAAGTTTTTTAGCATTTCTTTTAATTTTTTTTATACCAGCAGCATCATTAAATAAAATGCGTGCGAGGTCTCTTTTTTTAGTATTACTTGTGTAGTTGTACACAATTCCAGACGCTAAAAAGTAAAATATGCACATTATACATATCACCTGATATTACCCCTTGTCTTGAGATACACACACACACACACACACACCACACACACATATATATATCTATATATATATATATATATATATATATATATATATATATATATATATATATATGTATGTATGTATGTATATAAAATGGCTGATCTTCCTTTTGATTTCCACAGTTAGTTATTAATATTTTATAGTGGGGCTCAAATCATTTAAAATGCGTTTTTAGAGGTCAAAGAAAATTATTCTGGATTGGCTTAATAATGAAAGACGAATCTGAACTGAGAAATCCGTGACAAGAAGGGACTCTTAGTGGAATAGGTCTACTTTTGCTTATTTCACCGAGAGCTGTTAGAGTAAAAATTGAGGTGAATGAAATGGAAGAGGGCGAGAGACAAAGAGAGTATTAAAACCTTCGTGAAATGAATCCAGGGTTTATCTGAATAAAGGTGAAATCAAAGGAAAAAGCACCAGAAAAAGGTGGCAATGGATACTGAAGAATTGCAGACATAAAAAACACGCTTCTACTGCTCTCTCTCTCTCTCTCTCTCTCTCTCTCTCTCTCTCTCTCTCTCTCTCTCTCTCTGTTTTATAAATTAAAAAAAATTAATACTAAAAACGTTCTGTACGTAACATACGAGTATAAATATGATAATGGAAAAATAATAGCAAATTTTGCAGGATATGAAACTTTCGTTTGTTGTAAAATACCTTCAAGTTGAACATTGTTTATAAAGCAACCATAAAGTATTCTTTATGGAGACTGAAAGGCAGGATTATGGGTTAATATACTTTACTTTGGAAATATCCGCATAGATTTTAGGAAAAGGTAACCTATTGGTTAGGTTCATATTTGTCCAAGCATCGAAATTCTTAATCGTCAGCAAACAGCTAAGAAAGCTCAACGCCCAAAGTGTGTTTACAGTGCTCATCATTGCAACATCCTCAGGTTCTAGTGAACACAACGGAAGTTTACAATTAATTACATGAAGAGTTTGAAGCTCAACAAACTTTCTTCGGTTCCCATGTTTTATCTCTCTCTCTCTTTCCTCCTCGCCTCTACTCTCTCTCTCTCTCTCTCTCTCTCTCTCTCTCTCTCTCCCCTATAATTTTTATTCTGTCGTTGCATCTTCTCTTATGAATATTTTCTTTAATGTTTAAACACAGGAATGCACACACACACACACACACACACACACACACCTTACGACAAAATCTCTCCTGTAGAAACGGGAATCGAAATATAGGAAAAGAAAAAGAGAATTATCTCTACTAATACTGTTGTCATTTTCGGTAAAATGCTGAAATGACGAAGGATGCCCATAACTCAAATCTAGACAGCTAAATCCTCCAAACAAGCAAAGCATCGCCCCTCATCAAGTAAACACAGCAGATAGTTAGCAATCTAATGATTTGAGGATCTGTAGTTGAACAAAGGACGAGTGAGCTTTGAGGTAATTCGGAGAAATAGAAAGGGGAAAGAGAAAGGGAGAATAGTATGCTTCTGGGCATGGGAAGCAGATAAGGGGATATAAACCAGTTAGTGATCGAAATGTTAAGGGACGAGGAAAATTCTGTCTCTCTATTCCTAAAAGGGTGGAAGTTACAAAGGCTTCACCAGACTGTGGATGATTATGCGAGGGAGATTAAACGCACTTTGGTGTGGTTTCATTCGCTAGCTTTCCTGATCCAACTGTTTGCGTTCAAATTTCAAAACTGATCCTTTGTCGTAAAGCCCTAGCATACGATGATAATATTATCCTATTAACGCGAGCACCGAAGTCATTAATTCATCGTATTCGTAAAAAAAGAACAGTATCTAGAAATTGATTATAAACGTTTTCTCCAGATCAGTGGCTAATAACACCGACTCAATATGCTTCTCAAGGTGTGGAAAGTCTTTAACTCAATGTTGTTTCTAATATGTGTATTAATGTCTCTAAGCTGAAATCTGCATACAGTACATATACTGATATATTAAAATATTTGCGATTAATTAAGATATTATTATATATCCCAATTACCTGAAGCAGTATTTTAAGATATGTAATGACTGTGAATGATTCGGTAGCGAAGTAGCAAGAGTAAATGTCTTTTTAATTGCTTTATTGAAATATATTTAACATTTAATAGAACTGGATGCCAATATCGGATAGAAACATGGAATAAGAGTTCTTGTGACATGTAGAGTTTTTTGTGGCATAAGCTGTATTATCACTTTGGTAGAATGATTGCAGTAAAACGTATTCTCAATACTTCTAGCAATATGATGAAATGATACGAAGAACTTAATCCATTCTGAAAAAAATTAGAAATATAATTAGAAAAAGTTCATTGTCTAAATGAACATTTTCTAGTTGTATTTGTCATTCTTATCAGATTGGAATTAAATGAGCACCGCCGAATTAAATGCAAGCAGAAAAATTATCATTTAAATCGGCGCATCTACGGGCTGCTCTATGAGCAAGGGCACGTGCTGGCTTAAGGCCAGCTTAATCTCAAACAACAACAGCTGCCCAGCAATATTAGGGATATCCTATTGTTCTATGAACACAAACGAGACAACGGCTTCGTTCCTCTTAAGTGCGGGTTGCGTCTTGGGTTGCTGGAATTTTCATTAATTGCTGACGGCCGCCGAGGTTTCCCTATTCCTGTTAGATGGGAGGAAATGGGGAATACTATTGCTAGTCTTGGCTATTGCATCATTGGTCTCAGGCTACAAAGGTTTGTTTGAATGGTGTTTTTACGTTGCATGGAATTAGTGGTTATTCAGCAACGGGACCAACGGCTTTACGTAATCCCAGGATGACCGAATTTAATAAAGCTGGGGAAAGAGAATACTGGTGTCAAATAAACTGCAACAAATTAACTCAATAAATTGGATAAAAAAGACATTTCTTGATAGAGTTAAGAGTAAAGCTAAATTCTAATGCATTAGAAACTTGATTACGCTAAAACATTAGAGGTAACGCCATTGGCAACAGGAATATTTTAAAAATCCAGATCCTCAGTGTGAATGAGCAATAACGCCCGATAAAGTGACAGATCTTGAACAGGATATTTCCCCAAATTTACCCAACAATTGCCAGACTTTTCCTCTGCGCATTTCAAGAAAAATATGTGGGAATTACTTGATTTAGATATCTGAGAAAAATATATGCACATGTATATTAGCATGTATGTATATATATATATATATATATATATATATATATATATATATATATTTATATATATTTATATATATATATATATATATATATGGGTTGTGTACGTATAAGTGTGTGATTATGCAATAATTTTTATATATTTTTGTGCTTACTACCGCAATTTACGACAGAAACCAATAAGAGTACCACTATTGCAGTCCTCGAATTGCCTTTTCCCTTGCCACATTTATTATTATGAAAGGATCCCTTGTGCAAGGAAGGGAAAAGAAATCTGTAATTTCTCGTGATCCCCTCATAAGCAATATGTTGTCAGGAAACCAATTAGTGACAGGAGGGAAAAGATCCACATACAGAGGTTTTCCTGTCTGGCGAGGCATCATTTTCGTTGGTAGCCTTTTCTGGTTGTGAATTGTTATATTCATTAGTTTATTACAGCAAAAATACTATTAGAAATTACACAAATCGAAAATTATTGGTAACCACGATAATTATCTTGTACATTTCTCTAGATTTATAGTAAGGTGTTTAAAGTTGAAGAAAGTTATGTTGAAGCAAGCTCTCTAGCTAACCTGATGTAGTCCCCATAAAGTTTTGATTCAAACGAAGGTTTGATATCTTGATTTACCTTGATTTATTTTATTGTTAACAACACCCTATGGAATGCCCATAATTAGAATTTCTTTAAATTTAAAGTATTACTTTTTTGTAGATATTTTTGATCAACATGTTTGTAGTGACAGAACATTATCGTCATTCTACAAGTTCTTGCACATATTCTCCTCTGAATAATATAGCTCAGTGGTATAAACAAATTCCTTTCTGAATAGTTCAGATCAGTGGGTATAAAAACAAATTCCTTTCTGAATAATATAGGTTAGTGGGTATAAACACAAATTCCTTTCTGAACAGTATGATTAGTTGGTATAAACACAAGTTCCTTTCTGAATAGTATAGATCAGTGGGTATAAAAAAAATTCCTTTCTGAATAGTATACATCAGTGGGTCTAAACACAAATTCCTTTCTGAATAGTATAGCTCAGTGGGTATAAAAAGAAATTCCTTTCTGAATAGTATAAATTAGTTGGTATAAACACAAATTCCTTTCTGAATAGTATAGATCAGTGGGTTTAAACACAAATTCCTTTCTGAATAGTATAGCTCAGGGGGTATAAAAAGAAATTCCTTTCTGAATAGTATAGATTAGTTGGTATAAACACAAATTCGTTTCTGAATAGTATAGCTCAGTAGATATAAACACAAATTCCTTTCTGAATAGTATAGATCAGTGGGTATAAAAACAAATTCCTTTCTGAATAGTATAAATCAGTGGGTATAAACACAAATTCCTTTCTGAATAGTATAGCTCAGTGGGTATAAAGAGAAATTCCTTTCTGAATAGTATAGCTTAGTTGGTATAAGCACAAATTCCTTTCTGAATAGTATAGATCAGTGGGTATAAACACAAATTCCTTTCTGAATAGTATAGATCAGTGGGTATAAACACAAATTCCTTTCTGAATAGTATAGATCAGTGGGTATAAACACAAATTCCTTTCTGAATAGTATAGATCAGTGGGTATAAACACAAATTCCTTTCTGTATAGTATAGATCAGTGGGTATAAACACAAATTGCTTCCTGAATAGTATAGCTCAGTGGGTATAAAAAGAAATTCCTCTCTGAATAGTATAGATTAGTTGGTATAAACACAAATTCGTTTCTGAATAGTATGGCTCAGTAGATATAAACACAAATTCCTTACTGAATAGTGTAGCTCAGTGGGTATAAAAATAAATTCCTTTCTGAATAGCATATATTTGTTGGTATAAGCACAAATTTCTTTCTGAATAGTATAGATCAGTTAGTATAAAAACAAATTCCTTTCTGAATAGTATAGATTAGTGGGTGTAAACACAAATTCCTTTCTGATTAGTACAGAGCAGTGGGTATAAAGACAAATTCCTTTCAGCTCGCCTTTCGCTTTTGCAAGAGCTCTCACATAGTTATGAGTAATATGCATATAGTTTTTAACCAAGTCAGAATATCCACACTGGAGAAGGCCATATTCTAGAATATTCTCCTCTGCTTGGGTGTCCGCACTCCTTTTTGTAGGAAGATTTGCGTAGAATATGATTTATGCATCTATTGTACTTTTTTTATTTACATAGGGAAGGGTAGGTTAACTTTGGTATCCTTGTGATGATTTTATGCGCGAGAAAGTGAGGACTGTAAAGTGAAGGATAAAAACGAGAATGTAAAAAGAGGTACACTAGGGTGGGGCACATTTATAAAATATACTCGTATATGAGAGAACTTTAATTAGACAGAAAATTATTAACTTATAGTGGGACGAAGAAGACGATTTAAGAACGGCTGGAGAACTCTTATGACAAATTTAGTAAATTATCTTTAATCCAAGAATTTTTTTTTTCTTACTTATATCTGTTAATGCTGGATGATAATATGTGATTACATATATGTTCCATAGGCAGTCCACCAGTATCCCATGATAAAGTCAGATACACCGATTTGACGTGAGTGTTCATAAATGTTTAATCCTAGTGTTTTATTCTCAGTTGTTAGTAAGCGTAATGTAGATGGAGTAATATTAAATAAAACATATTTAAAAATACTATTTGGTTCATGAAACTTATAAAGAAATGCTTTATTAAAATCATAGAATAACAATTAAGAGGGCTAGAATAAAACAAATAAAAACTTATATATCTGTTACAGACATATATTTTTTTTGTAAAGATTATCGACTGCAATTAAGGGGATTTGCTCTCGGCATGAAATAATTCTATTAAGTTTAATATAGTGAAGGGTATTGTGGAAGCGCTGTTTCAAATGGTAAATGTTAATATAATAGTAATAATTAAATTATGTTAATTATTTATGAACTTCCGTTCACCAGCCTATTTATAGTGATAATGGCAAATCGATAATCCTTTATGGTAAACACCTACTCGTTATTTTTATGCACATTTCTTGCACTTTCCCAGATATATAGTTTTCATATTTTTTTTATCGCTACCTCTTTCTGTGAGAATCCTCTTTTCAGAGTTGAAAATTTTAAACACAAAAGGCAATACTGAAGAACGTAGTCGAATATCTGACTCATTTTCAAGGCCTGATCGTAATTTCCTCTGGGAGACCTGAAATTTTCCTGCCATTTGGAAGTTGTTATCGACAGTCGAAAACCCCTTATCAACAAAAGTAAAAACAAACTTTCGCTCGCTTTTATTCAGCAGTGAAACAAAAAGTCTTTTTTTATGATAAACTTTGAAAATGGAGCTAATGATTACTTTTATGAAAGCAATTGAATTTTGTATCTGTTGTAAGTATCGTAATAAAAAGATTGGACACACCATATATATATATATATATATATATATATATATATATATATATATATATATATATATAATATATATATATATATATATATATATATATATGATATGCATATGCATATGCATGTATGTATATGTGTACACGATTCATTTTTAGTCTTAACATTTCTCAATGTATTTAAGCCCTTTTTATGGTACATTATTACGCTTATTTTTTTTTTTTTTCACTTTTAGTACCCAAACTTCACCTTTTGGAAGAAGAATTGGCTTTTATTGATATGTAATTTTCTACCAATTCTTCGTTCATGTGCCCTTCTGTCTTCCGTATTTCACCTAAAACATTTTATTCTACTTGTTTTGACAAATACTCTAACATATATGAAAAAACCGTAGATTTCAGAAATAATACTGTATGTACTTAATGATTTATTTGATTTCAATGAATAGATTCCTTCTTAAATATTTAAAGAAACAGCTTTATAACAACTACGCCTGTCAGCGGTCTTTTCCAAACCTTCCGTCCTTCTACTGAAATCTAGTCTAATTTGCTATGAATAATCAAAGAGAATATTAGCAAATATGCTAACGCAACTGGAGAAATTCACGCTCAGTGTAAAAGTGGTAACGGGTGATAATTCATGTCAGATGAAAAATCCATAAAACCTCTCAGCAAATGAAAATTTTCTTTACCCCAAAAACGCAGTTTCCTCTTAATGGAGGAACCAGTGAGGCCCACCAAGAAGACAAATGACCTAAAATTGTTTTCGTCATATCAGTCGTAACACGAGAAAATAAATGTTTTTACCAAAGGGAAATGAAAGGCAATTAGGCACCTGCTAATCAAGATTTATGTGAAGAGTAATTTTCAGACACTTTATTTTTTTAATCAATCGTACTTGCGTTATAAATAGCTGTAATAATAGTGGTTTTCGTACTATTGTTGGTGGTGGTAGAACTAAAAGTAGGTGTAATTAACTTGAGTAATTCAGGAGCATATGTAAATTCAGTCGGTGTGATATGACAATGAACGTTAGGGGATGAAGCGTTAACATTTTTATGAGAGTAGTAAGTTGTCATTCAAATAAAGAGTACAAATGAAAATTAGAGAAAATTACTAATCACATCACATCCCTTGAATGAATTTTATCACAACACATGTATATATATGTGTTTGGGGGGAGGGGGGTGTTGTGTGTGTGTGTGTGTGTGTGTGTGTGTGTGTGTATGTGTATTTGTGTGTGTGTGTGTAGAGTAAATGAGACAAATATTATTCTGCCCGTCCGATTTCCCGGAAACAGAATACGACAGGAGGACGTACGTCACAAATGAAAGGTTGAATGGTATTTGTAATGAAACGAGGATATTGCAAATTTTTTCCTCTCATTCTGTAGTGAGACGAGGTTATTACATTCTTTCTGTCGTTCACGGTATTAAACTTTTACTACTGACTATTTACCGTTTCTTAGTGTTTTTTTGGGGGGACTGTATTAAATGCGATCATACATTTACACACACGTACTGATTAAAAAGGATATGGGATAAATTCATGGAAATAGTTTAGAAAATGTCTGTGGTTAGACACACATAAAAAAATAGTCATATAGCCAAATTAGTGACCTTCTCTATCGGGTATGTAAAATGAAGAGTGGCAGTGGCCAAATTGAGGGAGGGAGATATCAAGTCCACGTCAGAGTAATATACAATGGTGCTTTATTTAGCAATGCTGCTGGAAAGGGTTGACCGTATATTAAAGGGCTTCAGAATTTCACTGTTGGCCAATACATGGTGAGTGAGGAAGCTCTGAGGTTCAGTTTTCTTGCCAACTCTAAATTTCTTCAAAGGAAATTTTCCTTACGGATATAGAAAGGGTTTTAGTTTTTTAATCCTTTACTGCAGAGTCATTATTGAAAATAGAGGGAAATAAGTTGGCAGTAGCTTACATTGCAATCCAGTAAGAATGCTTGAGTATTGGAATTAATTAATAATAATAACATACTAATAATAATTATAACATAATAATAAGATAATAATAATAAGAGATTGAAAAAGAAACCCACAAATTCAATTTGTAACTGTTTACTTCTAAGTATTTACATTTAGTTTTTACTCCACACTCGAGTACTTTCAGGCCCTTCTGGCCCATTCTCAAGAGATGTTGGGATGTTAGCCTGGGTCAAGGCCCAGCAGAAGACTGCTGGGCCTTGACCCAGGCTAACATCCCAACATCTCTTGAGAATGGGCCACAGAAGGGCCTGAAAGTACTCGAGTGTGGAGTAAAACTAAATGTAAATACTTAGAAGTAAACAAGTTACAAATTGAATTTGTGGGTTTCTTTTTCAATCTTCAGAAGAAAACTGAAAGAAGTTTTTGTTTGGTTTAATAATAATAATAGTAAAATCTTTTATTTCAGCTCAGGGCCATATACATGGAATGTACAAAATACAGACAGTAACATACACAATCTAGATACATGAGACAACATGATAAAAAAGGAATAAACGGCACTATCCACACAATAGCTGAGGTAGTATGAAAGATAGTAATCATAATACTGGTAATAACAGTAATAATATGGGAGAGAGAAAAATGCATTGAGAGTTATAACAGTTAGAGCACAGATTATATAACTTAAATTTCAGCTAGAGACCTTAGGAGGTTACAGTAGTCAGGTCCAGAGGGCTATACACGGAAATTGAATGTAGAAAAACTTTTAACTAGTAGCGTAAGGAAATCTTAAAGATAATAGGTTATGATGTTAGCCCACCCAACTGTAAATATTTGACGCCCTCATCCCTAACGACTTCCTGAGAAGCGGAAATGCTGTGCAGAAGGGAAAATGTGTCCATACTGGAGGCCCATTTTCTTAAATGAAAATAAGACGTAGAAAATCAAATCAAATAAAACTTATCTTACTGGATTCTTTATACGTGATCAGGTGTGCTGAAATCCAGCGCAGTTTTAATAGAAATAAAGAAATCTTTCGCTAGAAAATATTGAGGCGTCATTTACTAAACAGACGATTACGAAAAAGCGCGACGTACTTGGCGCGAGCGAGTGTCATTAAATATGAATCTTGAGCAAACCAGGATGGGGGAGATCCAGGGATAATTTAGCCCGAATAGTGAAGTTGGAAGATTACACATGGGCGAGCTGATTATGCCGAAGGGAAAGGGGGCGAGAGGTAAGTGGTAGATATATAAAAGTTAATGAGGAGGGATCTCAGAGACTGAAGGGACATTCCCTAAACGCGCAGACGAAAAAATATAAGTAAATTCTGTAAATTCTCATAATTGCGGGGAATACGAGATTTGTGTAGTTGCATATCTGCTAAACGCTAAGTTTTAGATTCACGCCGTTGATTGAAAATAGTGTGATGGATAAAGTATCATAGAATGGATGACTAGGATATGTAAGGAGCGACCACATTAGAGAAGGGACCAAGGATTGACTGAGAGCAAAAATTAAACCTTTCTAAAAGGGTAAAAATGATAGAGAAAACAGAGATATGTATGTGCATAATTGTGCTTAGCATATCATGAAAGTTATATGGAACACTTTTGGTTGAAAAGGTAAAGCAGCTGGTAGGAGGGAAGATATTATGGATTTAGAAAAGGTGTGTGGAGCAGTTGTCTGTAATATATATACATATATAAATGTATATATATATATATATATATATATATATACATATATATATATATATATATATATATATATATATATATATATATATATATATATATATATACATATACATATATATAATGTATGTGTGTTCAGTGTACATGTCTCATGAATGGAAAAAGCGTCTGCGTTTTACCATTATACTTGAAGCCTAACGAAACGTTTCAGATGTCTCTCCTTGTCCTCGTTTCATCTTCGAGGAGCTGAAAACACATTCAACATTTTCCGTCTTCAAGTTCCTGTAATGTCTGTTGTTCCTGAGTCTGTCAGACTTGTCAGCAGAAGCAACCAACAGATCTTGCAAAGGCCTTTTTTTCTTGCGAGTTTGTGCGTGTCTTTAGAACTCTTTGTTCAAATGCTTTCTTTTTCTTGTCGTTCGTTGTGTGTCCGTCAGGTTTACGTGTCTTTTTCATTCCTTCAGTTACTTATGTCGTAGTTATGGTTGTACATAAAAATTTACTAAAGATAAATTTTGTCAATAATATTCTATAATCTAACGATTTTCAACAAGAAATAACAAATTCATAGTAAGAAAATTCTTCCTCCTAATAAAACTTGTAGCATAAGTGTACCGTCCATTGTGTTCACAAGAATGAAAAATACGGTTTGTTACTGACAAATATATTATCTGA
>NC_061093.1:37527439-37534939 GCF_015104395.2 Macrobrachium nipponense
AGTATAAAGGAGAAAAAAAATATGCTATCGCCTTTGAAAAACATTGAAAAACAGGCTTTAGCAAAGAATCGGAAACATTTTACGACAATGAACATGAAATATAGTTTAAAAGCAATTTTTCGTAAGTGCTGAGCTAAGTTTACTTCCGTTTTCTTTACTCAAGCGAGAATTGGAGCCTCATGGGTTTACAGTTTGTTGACTCTGTCCACAAGGGGTTTCAGCTGAAGATAGATAGATAGATTGATTGATAGATAGATAAATAGATAGGTTTAAAACCCTACAGATAGACAGGTTAAAAACCTATAGAAAGATAGGTTTAAAACCCTACATTTAGATAGGTTAAAAACCTACAGATAGATAGGTATAAAACCCATTTTCATAAAGGCTTTCTGTTTCTGTTTAAAAACCTATAGATAGTTAGGTTTAAAAACCATTTTTATAAGAGTTTTCCTTTGAGGAAAAACAGAAAAATAGAGTTAGATAGAAATATGAATAGAAAATATATAGGTTTAAAAACCTATAGATAGATAGGTTCAAAACCTAGAGATGGATAGGTTTAAAAGTCTATAGAGATAAATTTAAAACCTATAGATAGAGAGGTTTATAAATCATTATTCATAAACATTTCAGCTGAAGAAGTTAAGAGAGAATGAGAGATAGATAGATAACTAGGTAGATAGAAAGTTTCTAAGTATAATTTGCAGAGTACTAATGGGCTTTCCATACCCTTGGGAGTGGATAGCAGGCCATGCTATTAACTGGGATAATTCCTCGATAATCTTTAAGGTCAAAGATCACCGCAAAAGGAACCTGTTGGAATCCATTATAAATGAAGCCACGTCAACAAGAAATTTAAATAATCCTGGATTGTTCCTTGATCCTGTCTCCTTGTCTCTTAGGCTTAAAGATTAACACGCCGCCATGATTGACAAACTGTAAACTTTGTGCTACATTGATGCATATATATATATATATATATATATATATATATATATATATATATATATATATATATATATATTATACATATATATATATTATATATATATATATATATATATATGGATATATATATAAATATATATATATATATATATATATATATAATATATATATATATATACATAGACAATAATGGCACTTTAAACTAAGTAGTAACCTACTGACGACCTAAAAGGTGCCTCTTTGAACTCGAGTTTGCAAAAGTGAACAGTCGTTTTTGTGGGTGACACAATTCTAACAACAATGCATTTTACAGCATTATGCAGCAGCCGATGCAGCATTCTTCCAACTGAAACACAATATCCGCGCTGGAAAGTGAAGGGTTCTGGATCCCTCTATTTGCATTTGAAAGGCAGGACATGACTTCTGCTGCCTGGGGGATTTGGGGATGGAGTGGTGATTACTTTAAGCGGATTTTTCGCGTTACCTTCTTTCATTTCGTTTTTGCTGCGTTATCTCGACTACTCAGAATGGTTGGGTAATTAAGAGAGTTAATAGTAAGGTTAAAGGTGTATTAATAATGACTGATGAATCAAAGAGATTATCTAATACAGTAAATAAAATGCTATCCTTAATTGTTAAGTAATTCAAGATAAATGGGAAAACGAAAGTAGATAGCAAATCACAGATTACCACAACATCATATTTCATATTAAATGAACATATTAATTTTTTTTATCATAGATTCCTCTACTGTTTTGACGCCAAATATGTTTAATAAACTTCGCTAATACTGTGAGACGTTACGTCACCAGAGAACCTTGTTAAAGTCAATCAGTCATGCACCGGATATATTGTATATTGTATTTTTGTCATTCCTCTAATAATTAAACGCCATTAGCTGTATGGCAGGGTTGGTAATTTTCGTCCGTATTCTTATAACTATTATTAAGTCGAACATTTTCTTATAATCTTCATGAAAATCACTGGAGACTTCCATCATATTCCCAAAATTAGCACTCAAAATAAAATTACTGACGCCCAAAATAAGATATTATCATGTCATTTTTATAGCAAATATATATATAATATATATATAATATATATATATAATATATATATAATATATATATATATATATTATTGAAATGTAGCAGGTTGCGGTACCTTCAGAAAATAAAGGATAAGCCAAGAAAGATGAATACAGAAAAAGAGCAAGACTTCCACATAACATTCTCTCTGAAAAAGATAAAAATGAATAAAACGTTGTGGAGAAATATTAAATTTAAGCGTGCCTGGCGGCCACAAAACATCCAATATCCGAAACAAGTCCAACGACTTTGTCAAAGAAACTTTTCCTGACGTATTGGAATATGTAGGCTTGAGACTCCTCTGAATATTCAACTTTTCGTTTTTGTATTTGCCTAAGGCAGGCTTGACGCTGAAGAAAACTGTTTTTACATTCGCAACAAAACCTTATTTTATATCTCAGCTGATCAATTATAATATATATATTTATATTATATATATATATATATATATATATATATATATATATATATATATACGTATATATATATATACATATCGTATACATATGCACTCACAATACACACACACACGCACACACACACACACACACATATATATATATATATATATATATATATATATATATATATATATATATATATATATATATATATATATATATATATATATATATATATATATATATATATATATAAATTAGTATATATATATATATATATATATATATATATATATATATATATATATATATATATATATATGTGTGTGTGTGTGTGTGTGTGCGTGTGTGTGTATTGTGAGTGCATATGTATACGTATATGTATATGATATATATACGTATATATATATATATATATATATATATATATATATATATATATATATATATATATATATATTAATAATTGCTAATTGATCAGCTGTGAGATAGAAAATAAGGTTTTGTTGCGAATGTAAAAAACAGTTTTCTTCAGCGTCAAGCCTGCCTTAGGCAAATACAAAACGAAAAGTTGAATATTCAGAGGCGTCTCAAGCTACATATTCCAATACTTCAGGAAAAGTTTCTTTGACAAAGTCGTTGGACTTGTTTCGGAATATTGGATGTTTTGTGGCCGCCAGGCACGCTTAAATTTAATATTTCTCCACAACGTTTTATTCATTTTTATCTTTTTCAGAGAGAATGTTATGTGGAAGTCTTGCTCTTTTTCTGTATTTCATCTTTCTTGGCTTATCCTTTATTTTCTGAAGGTACCGCAACCTGCTACATTTCAATAACCGTGCATGTGTGCTCTGAAATAGCGTTTCCTATATTTGAGAAAAAGATATTTTTAATGTAGCCTGCGTTTATAAATAGTACCGGATATGTTACCTGGATGTCATATAGAAACACATTCATGTTTATGAATACAACCGAATGAAACAATGTAATATAACACTTAAAAAAGAAAACACTCGTTGCTGTTAAATAAAACGATTTTTAAGCTGTACATAATAGCTTATAAATAAATTCTTGGGTAACGCTGGGGTCGGGGGACTAAAATTCAACTATCATCTGAAGAATTCATCCTCCTCCACTTCGTTTGTTGTGAGTTCGGTGCCTAAGGGAATACCATCTGTGATGTCTTCGCCTTGCATTACTAACACCGGTCTGGCGCTGGAAATCTAAATTAAAGATTCCATCAGACACATTGCGTTGCCTTAACACTATGCTCGATTTTTAGTAAATAATGGATATTCCGGCATTGAAATAGAGGGGAAACATTAGAGCCACTGACAAAGAGTATATATCACGGGCACCCATACCAGGGCAATATGACCCATTTATGACCTAGTTTTGAACAAAAAAGAGCACTTGACATCAAGAGGATAGATACGTGCCTTAAAGACCACTGGTAGCGTTACCAAATCTTCTAGCTCTAAGTAAGCCTTCAATTTTAAAAAGTACATTGACTAATGTTGCTTTAGTACCTATACATTACCACGACCATAATGAAGGTTATAAAGCATCGTATCAAGTCTACAGATTGTAGATACCAGTCCAGACAACTTTTATCTGCACATTCTTGACTTGCTGCAATCCTTAGACGCAGGAAGTAGTTTCAATAGTAACGACCGTAAAGAGTCTTTCAAGGCGCAAACTTGGAAGATATAAAATGTCTACATAATCATCGTAAGCCTTTTCTATTAATAATTCCGCCAGAGAATGTTTCCTTTGTGGTTTTTAACATGTCCTTTTAATATAAGCTTGCAAGCCATGTTCAAGATGCCCATGTAATAATGACGTCAGACATTTCTAGAGAGAGCTCATCCAATTACTGACCAGACCCATTGCTGCTTTATCATCACTGAACTGCATTTTAAGATTTTCACATAAAAGTTTCTTAATTGAGTTGTTTCTTTGAATTCATACTAATGTTTCTGGAATATTCCCCAAAACAGATATTTCCTTTCTTCTTTTTTTTTGTGTGTGTGCGCGCGCGACGGGCCAAATATTTAACTTCCTTTGGCGAGGTGTTTTAATGAAAACAATGACGGGGGACATAATTTATCTTCCATTAATCTCATTCATCTTCCATTGATTTAATTTATCTTTCATTGATCACACTAGCTGGAGGCAATGAGGTAAGGTAGGAAAGGCTTTGCTGAATTGTTGGCATTCGGGATGAGACCGTCTAGTACGCTTCTTTCTGGGGAGAAGAAACCGTGTGGGTTTGTATGTGACTTGTTCAAGCTTTTTTTTTTTTTATTCATGCCTCTTTCCTCATACGTAATTGTCAAGAACATTACCTATGAAGCAG
This sequence comes from Macrobrachium nipponense, assembly GCF_015104395.2. NCBI lineage: Eukaryota > Metazoa > Arthropoda > Malacostraca > Decapoda > Palaemonidae > Macrobrachium > Macrobrachium nipponense. Next base: position 37,532,233 of record NC_061093.1, read on the forward strand.
CGATTTTTAGGCCTATTATTGTTCTTCTTTAATCTTCTTGGTCTTATCAAAATTGTGTAGCCGTTACACACACACACACACACACACACACACACACACACACACACATATATATATACTATATATATATATATATATATATATATATTATATAGTAATATATATATATATATATGTAAAGTCATTTATATTTTTAATTAAACTACTTAGTTAAGTTGTTTGCCTGCTCTCCAGTATTTTGAGTTGTTTACCTGTTTTATGTTTGGGGAGGCGAGGTGTCGTTTGTCTCTCAGTTTTAATACTGGGCAGTCAGTTTCAGCAGCTTACTAGTCCAGTTCTCGGAGGAGAACTCGGCAGCAGTCCAGTTTCGAGTCTCGGCTTGTTGATGGTTGCAGCAGCAGAAGAGGTTGTCCGCCAGTGAGGATGGTCTTGGCGATGGTAACCAGTGGAGAGCGGAGGACGACCTTGGTCTAGTTCCTGAGGAGACTGTATTACCATGGTAGTGGGCGATGGTGGCTCCTGAAGGTTTTGTTTCCGAGGTGGAGTGGGATACCCTTGTTTAGTCCCCGGTTTTTCCGGAACATGGTATTTGTCCCGGGGCAGCTAAGAAGCTGCTGTCGCCATGAAAGTGTCAGTCTTCCTCCTGGAACTAGTGTTTTTCTCTGTGTTAAGACAGAAACTCTTGGTGATTCGTATGACGAGGTTATCTACTACTTTAGAATTGTGGGTGTCGTGGTTTTGGAGCAAGTATGACTCCTGGCATTTATGGTAATTGTCTGATAGTATTTATTTTCTGTTGAAAGTATTTTTGCTGTGAAACTCTTTAAGTCTTTGCCATTGGTGCAGGCATTGGTATTTATATTTATTCCGGATGCACAATATTTATGCATCTTCAATATAATACATATATATTTTGTTACGGCTGCTGTGAATTTTTAAAGAGTTATCTAGCCAGTTTTTGTCTTAAAGTTAAATTTATTTATGTATAAATTTTTTGCTGTGCTGTTTGCAGTTGTTGCTGTGCTGTTTTACAGTTATTGATGATTTATTTTTGTTTTTGCTGTTTTGCTGTGCTGTCTGAAACCTGTGCTCATTTGTAATGTATTTGTAAATAATAGTTTTATTTCTATTAATATCTTCCTTAAACAGACGTCTTGAGATTGTCGCAATCCCTTTCAGTCCACTCCTAGTCCCCAATGCTTAAGATTTAACTTTTAAAGAGTCTGACGGTCCTACAGGAAAGGGGCTTGTAACTATATAATTTTTAGATGATACTAGTTATTGCTCTTATTCCCCTGGCAGCAGTAATTTCCATTATTGTAGGTGCAGTGCACCGTAAAACATGACATCCTACTCATATGACACTTATCAAAAGCACGTCTTTGATTGTATCTTGATGGGAGAAGAAATTAAATATCAAACATTGGTGGTATTTCTAGATATATCCGTATTATTCATATCCTGTGACTTTATATGACCGGGCAATTTAGAGGTAAAACTTTGTTCTGCATGACCCTTTAACTTTGATAAAATTGAAAGCTCTTATAGGATAGTTATGAATTTTTCATAAGATTAGGTTAAGTGCCCCGAGGTTCAAAATATCTCGTAACATAGCCACAATAATGATTTCATTTTGGAAATGTATTTTTCTGAATAGCCGGGTATTGCGCGTCTTTATCAGTTAATCGCGCTACAAAGTTACATGATTTATGGAGGCAATATTTTCCGTCGAGGCAAATCTTGGCTTTAAAACTAATGCCCAGAACGAAATAGATATTATTCAAAAGCATAAGCAATGTATATTTAATACTAATAAATTGGCAAGTTTGTGATGAAATTTTTACGGGTATGTCATCCGAAGCAATGATAACACTCTGAAAACATATTTATAATATTTTCAATTTATGATTTGATTGAAGTGAATATTTGAGTGTCCATAGATATACGGTAAATGACGACAATAGCGCTAATAAAATAACATTAATGCTTAATAGTATTTTCACATACGGCTCACACACAAGTACTGTATAAAGTACTTCATTTTACTTTACACTATCACGTACTCTAGATAAGTGATTATTCTACTAAGGCTCCGTCCACACCGTCAAACTTAGCCAGACAGACTTTGTTCGATGTGACGTCAGGAGCGGGAAAAGTCAGAACCTTATCCGCAGTTTCTCCGCTTCTGACGTCACATCAAACAAAGTCTGTCGGGCAAAGTTCGACCGTGTGGACGGGGCTTAACACAAATCAGCCCCATCACGAAAATAATTACCATTAGATTCTCTCGATACTTGCTTGAAGTTTGAACTCTTAATAACTTCCCTATCTTTTTCTGTCACCATTGTTTGGTCACCAGTTCTCCTTGTGCGGATCCATTCAGCCACTGATACTCGGATATATTGTCTCTTATCTTTCATGTTAATCCCTGAACTGTTTACACTCCCAGCTCAATTTTTTCTCCTGATCTACCCGTCAGTTTTTGATTTTGGTATTCCTATGTGCCTTTGTAAATAAACTTCTGTTCTTTAAAAATCTTTGACTATTATTTACCTATTTATTCATTTATTTTTGCCCGAAACCACCTCGCGTCTTAACCTCTTCACTTGTAGAGCCTCAGTCTCGGATTCTTTGTAATGGTAGTCCAGTTTATTGGATTATAAAAGCCATTTGGTGATTTTATCAATAAGTCCAGTGGTGACAATGC
>NC_061093.1:37544939-37564939 GCF_015104395.2 Macrobrachium nipponense
CCTTGGTATTATTTATTGTTTACTTTTGATTTACTTTCAAAGTGATAGCCATTACCTTACGAACTTCGCAACCTTTCACATGGTAAGAAGTTATTTGCTCTTTGTTGTACACCTGATGTTCTATGTAAATAATTATTATGTAAAGCTATTATGGTTTATAGTGATATGTTAACAGTGACCTTTTGTTCTAAGCTATTGTTTGTGTATTTATTTTGCAGACACTCTACCTTACCTTGCCTTGCCTTGCTTGACATTATCTTGCCTTATAGTGTCTTGTCTGTTTGACATCTTGTCTTAACTTATATGACCTGTTGGATGTACCCTTTTACTTACCTGGTGCAAGATCTGTCATCATGGATCTTCCATCTTTAGCCATCTAGACAATTTCAAGAATGCACCCACATTCTTAACCACTACGTACCATCTTCAGCCATCTAGATAATTTCAAGAGTGAACCCACATTCCAACCTGACAATTTCAAGAATGTACCCACATTCTAAACCACTACGTACCATCTTCAGCCATCTAGATAATTTCAAGAGTGAACCCACATTCCAACCTACGTGTCATCTATTACTATTATAAGTTATTCTATTTATTGTTAATAAATTAATAATTTTTATCATTCTTTTTACTTGATACCAGTCTAGCCAAAGTGTTAGGTAACAAGCGCCTAATACATTTCCATCTTTGCAAATAAAAGCTTGACAATTGGCGCAGTGAGTAGGATTATTTAAAAGTTGCTAGACTGTTTAACTTATGTATAATTTATATTTACAGTTTACTGCTGACAACTATGTGAGCTTCGTTACCTGTGAAGGTTGGTGGATTTCATTCAAGTGTTCTGCAAGGTTTGTGGCCTATCACTGGAATTAATATCACTGGAGTTAAGGTAAAGTTCTGTCTGTTTCTTTTGTGTCTGGCGAGTTGTCATGTGAAAGCGCTTTATTTAAAGTGGAATAAATTCTCGTTGTGGTGCAATATAAATTTGTATTTGTTCGTGTAGTCATATTACGTTCTAGGAAAAGGTTAAGGTCGATAAGTGAATTTTTAGAAACTGTATAGTTATCCTATTAATTCTAGCTAGTTCAGTCTTAATGATTGTAGGGCTTGTTAGGGGTAATGTTAGTTTAATGTTCCTTTAAGTTCCGATTGTTTTCTCATCCTTGAATATTCCTATTGTGTATTAAAATTTTCCTTATGCTAGTTTTTTTTTTTTTTTTTTTTTTTTTTTTTTTTTTTTTTGGCATGGAAATTTTTGTCATTGATGGTGGAAAACCCATAAGACATTGGTAATCATTGAAGTACTACTTTTAAAGTTTAGTTCATGATTAGCCATATTTCATAATTTAATGTTTGCTAATACTTATGAAGTGTTGTTGTTTATTTTATTAACTGTATGCTTACCCATCATTTATTATGGATCTTAGTGATTTGATGGATTAGGCTATTAAGCTTGGTATGAAAACTGCTGAAGCCGAGGAATTTATAGCAAAGCAACAGGCTAGAGAGGATAGAGTAGCTGAGAGAGAGGAGAAAAGGTTTCAGTTAGTTGGCAGAAAAGGAGAAAGATAGGGCAGAATAGGAGAAAGATAGGGCAGAATAGGAGAAAGATAGGGCAGAAAAGTGAAAAGGTTGCAGTTAGAGTTGGCAGAAAAGGAGAAAGATAGGATATTTAAATTGGAATGTCTTGAGAGAGAAAGGGAGAATGAAGGAGGAAGACAGGAAACATGAGTTAGCCAAAGCAGAGTTGAGAAATAGTGGTGCTATAGGTGGTGTAGGTATCGAGAATGTAATATCTTTGCCAAAAATTCCCCCCTTTGATGAGAAAACTGATTAAATTCATGTGTACATGAATAGATTTGAAAAATTAGCTGAATTTCATAAATGGGATCAGGAACACTATGGTATTATGTTAGGCACATTATTAAGGGGACGAGCTTTGGAAGTGTACTGTGGACTTGACCCTGCTATTGCAAGTAATTATTAGGAATTGAAGACAGCCTTATTGAAAGTTTCAGGTCAATCCTCAGGTATATCGAAAGAAATTTAGAGGGATTTATTGAAACTAATGAAAGCTTTGTGCAGTATTCATATAGACGAAGACAGAATTTGGATAAGTGGTTGCAATTAGCTGATGTTAATAAATCTTATGATGATGGCTGTGATTTTATGATTATGGATCAATTGTTGGCTAATAGTTCAAGGGATTTGCGAACATTTCTTTTAGAAAGGGTTTGTAAAAATTCTCATGAAATGGCGTTAGCTGCTGATAGGTATCTGATTGCTCACGGAATTAATAAATGTAGAAATTCTAAATTTAAGTCTGATAAATGTTCAAAGTTAGGAATGCAACTTAAATCTGATAAAGTAGGTGTTGATAATCTTAAAACATTGCAGTGCCACCTATGTAAAAAAATTGGGCATATTAAACCCAATTGTCCAAATAATCCTGTTAATTTTCCTCAGTCTAAATCTTCTAATAGAAATATTCCTAAGATCAGTATCGCTCTAGCTAGTGAAGAAAAACCCAAGAATGCTTTTGTGGATGAGAAAGGGATAGTTTTTAACAAAACAGTAGAGGTCTTGTTTGATACTGGGTGTAATACTGTTGTTCTTAACGAAACTTTGATTCCAACACCTTATCTCAGTAAGGCTAAAACTGTGAAGGTGTATAATTTCATGGGTGTTCCAATATATCTGCCCAAAATTAGATGTTACATTAGAAGTAAATTCTTTTCCGGTAGGGTAAATGCTATCGTAGCACCATTTAAATGTTCTGATGTAATTGTTGGGTTAATACCTGGATTGAAACATCACATACAGGCAGGAATAGAATTGAGTAAAATACCTGTGCCAGATAACGAATTAGATGTATATAAGTTAAATGTTAATGTGGTTACAAGAAAACAGAGTTTTAGGAAAACTATATTAAAACCTTTGTCTGATGTCTTGTCTCAATCCAGCAGATTATAGTAATAAACAGTGGACATGTGATTCTCTGAAGTCAATTAGGAAATGTTTGGAGGAGGAAGAAATAACTTGCAAAGGGAGAGTTGTTAAGTATGTAGTAAATACTAATGAGACTTATCATAAATATTGCAAAGTAAAAATCAGCTAGATGTTGGTAAAATGCAAATTGTAGTTCCTCTCAAGTATAGAGAGATAGTTATGAAACTTGCACATGAATCTCTTATTTCTGGTCATTTTTCTTCTAGGAAAACTATTGACAAAGTGCTTGGTAAATTTTATTGGCCGAGGGCTAGTCCAGAGATTGATAGATATTGTAAGTCTTGTCATAAATGTCAGAAATTTGGGAAAAGAGTAAAGAAAGTGTCTTTGTGTAAAATGCCTATAGTTTCTGAACCATTCAGTAGAGTGGCTATTGATATTGTGGGACAGATTGTTCCAGCCTCAAGTCGTGGTCACTAGTATATTCTCACTATAATTGATTTAGCTACACGCTACCCTGAAGCTGTACCTCTCGGAAATATTGATACTATTACTATGGATGAAAGTTTAGTAGAAGTATTTTGTAGAGTTGGGGTACCAAAAGAAATACTAAGCGACAGGGGAACTCAGTTTAAGTCAGATCTCATGGCAGAAATACATAACTATTATCAATTAGAGCTTTATTCACAAGCCCATATCACGCTGCATGTAATGGAACTGTAGAATGGATGAATGGTGTACTTAAAAATGTTAGTTTGTAGTGATCATCCAACAGAATGGGACCGGTACATTCCTGTTGTTCTTTTCGCTTATCGTGAAATTCCCAACGATACTCTAAGTTTAGCCCATTTGAACTTTTGTATGGACATAGTGTCCATGGCCCTTTAACAATCCTTCATGAATTGGTTGCTGGTAACAATGCTGATGATGAAATCAAAACTACTTACTTACCAGTATGTTTTAGATCTGCGTTCTCGATTGCAAGAGATGGCCCAGATTGCAGTTAGTAATGCTGAAATAAATTCACATAAATATAAAGAGTATTTTGATCGTAAAGCAATGCCAAGAAAGTTTGTGGAGGGAGATGAAGTTCTAATTATGTTGCAAATAATACAAACAAATTTCTAATGCAGTGGAAAGGACCTTATGTGATTAATCGTTGCCATAGTATGGAGTTGACTATTTTGTAAAAGTAGGAAATAATCTTAAACTGTATCATGCCAATATGTTGAAGAAGTACTTTAGAAGGAAGATTGTAAACGTTATTCAAAAAGCAGTAGAAGAGGTCAAAACTTCAAATGGTTTGTTTGGTAATGTTAACTTTGAGGTTGTTAATGTTGGAGAACCTGTTTCAGATCTATGTGATATAGAATATCTGGAGGTTGATAAAACCAGTTATCAAATAAGTAAAGATCTTAAAAATTCTCAAACTGATGAACTTGTTAGTGTTTTGGATAAGTTTCATGATGTAATTAGTGATAGACCTGGAGTTGCTAGATATATGGAACATATTAAATTGACCTCTAATATTCCAGTTCGTGCTTAACCTTATCCTGTTCCAATTAGTTAACTGATGCATTTAACAGACCTCTAATATTCCAGTTCGTGCTTAACCTTATCCTGTTCCAATTAGTTAACTGATGAATTTAACAATCAGGTTGATCAAATGCTCTCATTGGATATAATTGAACAATCTAATTCTCCATATTGCTCCCCAGTTGTCTTTGTTAAAAAACAAGATGGATCTTTGAGATTGCGTGTTGACTTTCGAAGTCTTAATGAAATAACCGTATTTGATGCCGAACCAATGCTACGTATGAATGAATCTTTACATAAGCTTGCTAATAAAGTCTATTTTACAGAGCTTGATTTGTCAAAAGGATACTGGCAGGTACCCGTAACTTTAGAAAGCAGAAAGTATACTGCATTTGCAACAAAGCATGGTTTGATGCAATTCTAGAAGATGCCGTTTGGACTTAGCACAGCTTGTTCAACTTTTGTTAGACTTATGAGAAAAGTCTTGGCTGGTTTGGAAAATACTACATGTTATTTTGATAATGTCCTTATTTATAGTAATAATTGGTCAGATCATATAGTTCATCTTAAAAATGTGTTGTTAAGATTAAGAGAACATGGATTAACAGTTGGCCCTAAGAAATGCTTCTTTGCTTATAAGAAAATTAAGTATTTAGGATATCCTCTTGGTAACAATTCTTTAACACTTCTTGATAATAGAATTGCTGATATAGTAAATCTTCCCCTTCGAGAAACAAAGAAACAATTAAGATCTTTTGTTGGAGTTGTAGGATTTTATAAAGTTCATTCCACATTTCTCTGTTGTTTCTGCACCATTAACAACTATGCTTAAGAAAGGGAGTTGCAATATTCTGAGATGGACTGATGAACAAATTAAGTTTCAATGATTTGAAAGCTTCTCTAACTAAATCTCCTATTTTGTTATTGCCAGATTTTAATAAGACCTATCTTCGAACAGATGCATCCATGGATGGTATTGGTGCAGTTTTATTGCAAGAAAGTGATAATGTTCTTATGCCTGTGTCATATGCTGGAAAGAAATTTTCAGATGCAGAAAAACTTTACTCTACAATTGATAAAGTGTTACGCTATTGTATGATCTATTTTAAAATTTAAGGAATATCTGTATGGGAAAGAATTCATCCTGCAAACAGATCTTCCATTAACTTATTTAAATTCGATGAGGAATAAGAATGATAGTTTGTGATGGGCTCTTAGCCTGTAACCTTATAATTTCCTGGTTGAGTATATCAAGGGGTTGGATAATATCTGTTCCGACATGCTTAGCCGATGTATATAATATTTTGAATATTTTATTTATTTAGAGATTCTAGTTTTTCTTGGTATGGGGGTTTGTCAGGTATTTCCTTTCTTAAAAGTAGAATCTGTGTTTGTTGTATTTTCATCCAATAGATGGCGTTTTTCTTGGTATGGGGGTTTGTCAGGTATTTCCTTAAAAGTAGAATCTGTGTTTGTTGTATTTTCATCCAATAGATGGCGTTGGTTGTCCATTCTATCATCCTTGGGTGTTGTTTGCATTCGCTTTAATAGATGGCGTTGTTGTTCTGTTCGTTATTTTAGTGTCCTTGGTATTACTTATTGTTTACTTTTGATTTACTTTCAAAGTGATAGCCACTACCTTACGAACTTCGCAACCTTTCACATGGTAAGAAGTTATTTGCTCTGTTGTACACCTTATGTTCTATGTAAATAATTATGTAAAGCTATTATGGTTTAATAGTGATATGTTAACAGTGACCTTTTGTTCTAAGCTATTGTTTGTGTATTTATTTTGCAGACACTCTACCTTACCTTGCCTTGCCTTGCTTGACATTATCTTGCCTTATGGTGTCTTGTCTGTTTGACATCTTGTCTTAACTTGTATGACCTGTTGGATGTACCATTTTACTTACCTGGTGCAAGATCTGTCATCATGGATCTACCATCTTCAGCCATCTAGACAATTTCAAGAATGTACCCACATTCTAAACCACAACGTGCCATCTTCAGCCATCTAGACAATTTCAAGAATGTACCCACATTCTAAACCACTACGTACCATCTTCAGCCATCTAGATAATTTCAAGAGTGTACCCACATTCCAACCTACGTGTCATCTATTACTATTATAAGTTATTCTATTTATTGTTAATGAATTAATAATTTTTATCATTCTTTTTACATGATACCAGTCTAGCCAAAGTGTTAGGTAACAAGCGCCTAATACATTTCCATCTATGCAAATAAAAGCTTGACACTATAGAAAGTCAAATGTTCCACATAAATACATTCATTTTTTTATAACACGAAGTTCCTCGTTGGACGAGATGATTACATGCTCTCCTACCGATTCGGTAGTCGCGAGTTCGATTCCCCGCTCTGCCAACATGGAATCAGAGGAATTAATTTAGGGTGACTGGAAATTAATTTCTCGATAAAATGTGGTTCGGATCCCACAATAAGCTGTAGGTCCCGTTGCTGGGTAACCTTTTGTTCCTAGACACTTAAAAAATATCTGATCCTTCGGGCCAGCCCTAGGAGAGCTGTTAATCAGCTCAGTAGTCTGGTAAAACTAAGATATAATTAACTTTATAGCACGAAATTTGTCATCGGACGCTAATTTCTTCGAGATTTTAGGCAGACCTAAAGAACTGTAGATTATTCAAGATAATCTCCGCGACTTTTCTTAACTTTCCTTCTTAAAAGTGTCCTATTTCCCAAGCTCCGTTACATTAACCTTTGCAACATATGGGGCAACTTCGTGGCCCTGGCATGACATTAAAGATTTTCTTTTTCCTTTTCTTTTGTGGAGGCAGGAAACGAGGTAAGTGACACGAGTTACAAAGGCTTATAAAAGTTTTGGGGAAAAGTTTCCATACCATGCTACTCCTTCCAGCCTTTAGCTTCGGAAAATCTCACTGCCTTGATGCTTGTATTCTTGCTGTTTAATTAAAATTTTTTGCTTCTTAAGTCAGATTATCTTACTCTGCATAGACTTAAGTGAATTTGCTTTCTTTTACTTTCTTCATATTATTAAGCGCAAACCGTGTTCATATCTCTCTCTCTCTCTCTCTCTCTCTCTCCAGACCTTGCAACAGTTTTCCCAACCTAAACTAAAAGAACAATTCCACGGATTCAAGTACGCAATCTCATATCAAGATTCTTGAATTCTTCGGCACGGATTTGAAAAATAAAATGGTCTCTAGCGTAGCAAAAACAAAACACTATTTTAGTTTATCCTCGGTCAGTATTGGGAGGCCTCTGTTATAAAATATTCCTTCACAGTGTTAATGAGAAAGATTTTCACTAACCCTTCTCCTCACTATTAAAAAAAATATCAGCAAAATTTACCGTTACAATATGTTTTATTAATACATTCAAAATTCATGACATTAACATTTTAGTGCTCTCATAATATATTTTTAGATAATTCCAAAGGTGCGAAGAAGTCTTCAATAGATAAAAGATTATATCCATTGTTAAATTAAAGCACGGGATTCTGGCTTCAACAAAAAATACTACTCTAAAACCTACAGTTAATTTTCATTTCATTGTCGTCATTTCTTTGCACTGGCCAAAGTATTCGAGAGAACTGGTTAATTTCGCTAGACAATATTCTGATAAATTTCATTTTTCACTTCATTTGTGTATTTTCTTTTCATTCTTCTAAATGAAGTTGGAACTTATTCCATCTAGATAACTTTGATCATTCTTTCATTCTTCTTAGATGAGGAAATATATCATATCAAATGTTTCCACAGAAATTTTTTTTTTACCCATTGCTTCATTGTCATATTTGTTCTAATATTCCAGGTTGTTGCACAATCCTCTAATTTCTTTGACCCATTCTTCATTCATTATTATTTCATCCATGAAGGAAAATATTCCTTTATTTTCCAGAACAATGACAATATTTTATTGGCGATGAAAAGCAATATTAAATATCAATATGATCTATAGCATCTCCGGCTACAAACGCGGAGCCTTAACGATAAAAGTCACTGACATAAAATTAAATATTATCAGAGTTCTCTCCAACCTGATGGAGTTTTCCTCTTCATGGAAACTAAATATGAAAATATAATAAAAAATACTACAGAAATAAGAAGGCAACACTACATGCAGTATATCGCCTCAAGTAAGGTTTAGCGGAGGATATTTATAATTATTATAAAATTTTAACCAGACCACTGAACTGAAGCGTCTGTGAAGAGAGAAATCTCTACCCTACAATCCATTTAAAACCCATCATGATGATTTGTTTTTTTTCAATGTATTCATTTATAACATTTCAAATTACGGGTCAAGACGATCTCCAGATATCGAAGATAGAAAGCGTAGAAAGATATTAATAGGAAGCTATTACCTATAGTATAATCGACCGAATTCCACTTTGATATGTCCAGTTTCTTTGCATTTGCGCATCGGGTTAACCCACCTTTACGTCTGATTGGTTCGTTCGTTCGTTCACCTTAAAAAATAAATAAATAAACTTGCGCCGAAGTTTCGTCGGCGCAATCATGTTTTCTGTACAACGTATAATGCATCTTCCATCTCCTGTTGCATCCCCCGTCTATTGCATTCCCTGTCTTCTATTGCATTCTTTGTCTTTAACGCGTCCCCATCATCTATTTTATTCCCCGTCCTCTATTGTATCCACCGTCTTCTATCGCATCCTTTGTCCTGTCTTCTGTCTGTGTTTATTATTAAAATAAATTCATCTAATTATTCTCAATTAAATATATACATATTTATGTATTTACTTGCTTGTTTAATTAATTATATATCTCAATGAGCTAGAATATATTTAAAATATATTATCATTCTCTGGTTAAAGTAAAAACCTTCATTTAACGTAATAAAAGAACCGAGTTGTTTACGTTCCTTGGAGACGGTGCAGTTGAAATTGCTAACCCCTTCAATTCTCAATGATGGAATCCGCCGTCAGTGTACCACTTTATATAATTTAACATGCTAAAAATATTGAATATTGAAGGTTTTTTTCTTATACTTTTTAATTCTCCGTGATAAGACGAAATTCTTGTCTTTTTTGTTAGTATTGTTTGCCCTCTTTAGACCCGGTGCTGTCAGAATTGCCTACTTGCCAGATTTAAACGAAGATAATCCACGAGAATGTATCACTTTATTCATAATTTAGCAAGCTTAAAATAATAAATAATGAATATTAGTATTTTATACTTTCATGTGCCAACAGAATCTTTTTATAGGTCCCAATGACAACACGTGAATGCCAACTTTTTGTTGGCTGTCCAGTATCTACATGGCGCTAAGTTGGACGAAGGAATTTTCAATGTTGGTGAAACTGATCTTCACCTGAGATTATAAACTTCTTATTGACATTATATTAAGTTAAGATATTTACATGGAAGGGAATGTTATTCTAATAAAATGGTACTCTAGGTGCGCCAGTTGATTTGAATCTTTAATTTACGAGATAAATCTGAGACGCTTAAAATGCCGTCGTCCTACCAACAGATGGCGTCAGCTCCTCTATTTTGAGCAAAAATACATCAAATTCCTTCAAAATTAGAACTTGTAGGACAAATAGCTGGTAAACTTCTGGGATAGATATTTTTTAAAATTGATAATCACTCGGTGAGGCTACAGATTGCCATATTATTTGTAAGAAGTTTAGACAGAGGTAATAACTTACCTGAGCTCTATTTATAGTTTGAGTGTAGATCTTTTATCGTTTTCCTGAAACAACAATGATATCAATGATAATAAGAGCAATAGTAACGATATGGTTATAATCTTTTTTATTAAGAGTACTCAGTTCTTGGGTTATTTAAAAAGGGCATAAACCTGACTGAACACAAAATTATATTACAAAGATATTTTCTTATAGGAAAGAACACATGAAGGATTATGACAATAAAAAAGCTTTTTATATATCCTGACAAAAACTTCCGTATTATATGTGCGCAAAATTCAGCATCTAATTTTTAATTAATTAGGTCCCTCCGCTTCCACTAGGACACTGCTAATTAGGAATATAACTTTGAACTCCCGTCTTCAAGTTTAATTTCATTCTCGGATTCGTCATTAATTTTAAGATTATGGAGTATGTCTTATAGTAAAATATGACCACCATTTTCTCAAAAATTATTTGAGCTTTTCTTCTACGCTGGAATGAATTTAAATCTTAGATGATATTTGTCTTATTGATGACACTATATTAAAAGGTCATTATGGCTATTACAATTACATATGTATCTGGTAAACAAATGACTAGTAGAAATCTACACGCACACATATACATATATATATATATATATATATATATATATATATATATATATATATATATATATATATATATATATATATATATATATATATATATATATATATATTATATATATATATATATATATATATATATATATATATATATATATTGACGATCTATCGCTAAAACATGCGATAGTTCATGCTGTCGTAGACCTTGGGGAAGGAATGAAAGGAGTCGACCATGCGCTTTCATGTATTTTTCACACCTCTTCAGGGTCAAGTGATACAAAAATTCATGATTTGTTACAAAAACACCTCTGTGGCAGCAGTACATAAATATAAAAACTATCGTACTACTATATAAAAACTAAATGAATAATAATGTTGTTTACAAGTAGTTTATCCAGGTTGTACATTCCGGGACTGCTGTTGATCAAATCTACACGATTTATCTTTGTTAGACATGACTCATCAATGTTCCGTTTAGTGATGTCTTTACAGAACATGATCTCTTTCGCTTCTTTCCAATTCATGGTGTGGTTCCACTCATTCATATGTTGAAACAAACTGCTTGCATTATTCCCCGTTCTGACATTATATTCATCTTTAATCTTGTTTCGAGATCCTTTTCAAGGACGTTTCGGGTCAGTTGCCCTGACTTCCTCGAAGTCCTAGGGACCCTTCTGATTTTATTGACAGGGCCTTCTGTAAAGCAAGAAAAACATTTATTGAATTGGTCGTAAGAGTGATTTTAATAAGAAAAAACTTCTCGTTTTAACCTACCATACTGTAACCAATTTATGGCCATCCCTTGGCTGTTGAGAGCATTTGATGTTAATGTCAATTTTAAGAACTTTGTACTTAAGAACATATTAATCAGGAATTCCCCTCTACAGAGGAGTGGCTGCATATATGAGATCCCTTGCAATCAGTGTAATAAAATGTACGTGGGACAAAGTGGAAAGGATCTCGAAACAAGATTAAAGAAAAAGCAAAATAAATATAATGGCTGAACGGGGAATAATGCAAGTAGTTCGTTTAAACATATGCATGAGTGCAACCACACCATGAATTGGAAAAAAGCGAAAGAGATCGTGTTCTCTAAAGACATCACTAAACGAAACATTGATGAGTCATGTCTAATAAAGAAAAATCGTGTACATTTGATCAACAGCAGCCCCGGGATGTACAAACTGGATGAACTATTTGTAAACATTTTTAGACAATCAGTTTTTAAAATAGTAGTACGATAGTTTTTATGCTTATGTATTGCTGCCACAGAGGTGTCTTTGTAACAAATAATGAATTTTTCTATCACTTGACCCTTGACGAGGTGTGAAAAATACACGAAAGCGCTTGGTTCTATTTTTCAGTTCTTCCTCCAGCTCTACGACAATGTATAGTATATATATATATATATATATATATATATATATATATATATATATATATATATATATATATATATATATATATATTATATTAGGAATCTTTGACACAGTATTTCAGGTTACTGTTCAATGTTCTCCATCTCATTTAACATTGGCATTGGATACTTCTTCCCAATTATCTTTTGTTAACAGGAAAAGTTGTTACTCTTGTAGATTCACATCAACCGTGCATCTGATGTCTAGGCCAGTCCCTTACGACGCTCCTGATTGGCTGTTGATAATCCAGTCACAGGGCTGGAAGCTCTCAGTCTCCCTCGAGAGTTCACATAGGCAGGATGTATACTCCACCTCTCCTGAGTGATACTTTTGAAAGACGTATCCCTCAGGAGAGGTGGAATATACATCCTGGCTATGTGAACTTTCGAGAGAGACAGAGTTTCCAGCCCTGTGATTAGCTCATTAAAAGCCAATCAGGAGCGTCGTAATGGACTGGCCTAGAAATCAGATGTACGGTTGATGTGAATCTACTATATCCTTTGGTTGCGAATGTACAAAGGTCAATGGCCATACATATTTTCTACCAATTTTCGCTCATCAGTATTCTTACACTAAATTCACACACACACACACACACACACACACACACACACACACACACTATTCCCTTTTCCTTCATGACAGATATCACATCATTCATTTTCTAGTCTCTGGCAAAGAAAAAGGAGTTGTACATCTGTTTGATTTGTGAGAGTAGAATATCAAACAATATTTCCCCGCATCCCTCCGGACCCTCGCCTTTTCACCCCTGACCTCCTCCTTAACCACAAAAGCAGAGAGCTGGAAAGCCCTTTTCGACATTCGCCCCTTTCTCTCTTTTCAATGTTTTACTCTTCACTCTTCTCTGGCCCAGACCGTGGTTGGAACGCACTTTTTAGGAATTCACGTTTATTGATATATATTTCGTTGGGGAATTATATTAAAGGCCAGAGATATTCCCATGTTTCAGAAAATTTCGGTTTATCTTATCCTAATGGGAGGGGGAAATCTCTCTCTCTCTCTCTCTCTCTCTCTCTCTCTCTCTCTCTCTGTATCTCCATTACGTTAATACATACGGTCCCTTTTATATAAACACATCTTTAGATTGCCAAAAAGCACGTTACGAATACTTGTTACAATGAAAGCTGTGAATTCGCGTTTCATTGTTTTCTTCCTCTGCTCCTTATTTATCGTTATTTGGATATTATTATACAAGTATTACTGAAAGGCGTCTTTATTGAATATTACAACAAGCTCTTCATCTCCTTGTCCAATTTGCTGCTCACTCATTTATTGGTGATAATAGTATAACCAACATCATACCTTTATTAGTTAAAGTAGTATTGTTTTGTTAAAAATGGTTGCTGCTTCAGCAA
This sequence comes from Macrobrachium nipponense, assembly GCF_015104395.2. NCBI lineage: Eukaryota > Metazoa > Arthropoda > Malacostraca > Decapoda > Palaemonidae > Macrobrachium > Macrobrachium nipponense. The sequence goes on from NC_061093.1 coordinate 37,558,486, forward strand.
CAGAGAGAAAGCGGTCATCAGAAAAATAGAGAAGATTCTCTACACGATTAATAGTGCTGAAGCCGCAACCATTTTTAACAAAACTTGTCTACGAGAGGGTCTCCTTCCGAAATATACAAACATAAAAGTAGTATTATAACTAATAATATTTAATGCCCCAATTGTTACGTGTAGTTATGGCACTGCACTACCAATATGAATACGAATACAAAATACCTTTTTTATTATGTTTAATGTAGATCAAAAAGGAACAAACATCAAGTCATATCCTCTAGTTCGGTTCCCTGCACTGTGGTTAACCTCTGTCACGTGAGCAAGGACGCGCCCTTGTACAGCGGTAGGGAAAAGGAAAAAACGGTTCGATCGCTAATTAGAGGAAATCTACTTCGGTGGCTTCTGTAACTCTGATTGGACAGACGCAATAGCCATTTCAATGGACAACGACACTAATTGCAATTACGCGTGAATTCAGCGACTGCTCGCCGGTCCTACCTAAGACCTCTCAAAGCGAAAACGTTGTGGCTGGAATTCTGAATGGGGTTTATGCTCCAATGAGTTTCCCCCTAGGAACTGTTCGACCAGTGTTCGAAGTAAGTGAACACCCGTATGCTGAGGACGTTTGTCGCCATTCTACACTTGCTTTCCCAAATATTAATTGTAGTTGATCGATAAGGTTTATTTACGACCATTTTCGTCTTAGATAGGTTCTTGGTATTTTGCAAAGCGGTAATGTAAAGTCTCATAAATTTGGGACAGAGAGAATGATGTTGGCTTATCAGCTGATGAAGCTTTCCCTCAATGGCAGAGAATGTTGAGACCCCTTCGCTTCCAGTGTTTCAATGGCCATCCATCTTCCAGATTGGAAGGCGTGGGCGCTACACTAAAAATATTCTTGAAGGTCAACTTTTTAATTTCTCGAAATCTATCACTTTGCATTTTTAGTTTAAAACATCTTCCAGTTAGGAGGAAGTCTCAATTCGAAAACATTGTAAGGATATACTAATCATTGCCCAAGAATTATAATTAAGTATACCATAGTTACAAGATCGCTGACCTAAGAATTGAAAAGTCATGGAGAAAGGCTTCCGTAAATGTTAATATTGATGAAATGATGAAATGTATTCATAGTAATACTTTGGTAAATAAACGGCTATGTTTACTTTACAACCTAGAGAGTTCTTCTTTAAAAGGTAATCAGGCGTGATAGAGATATTTATATTGTGCAAATACCTAATGATAAGTCCTTTTATTATTTCACATAATCCGAGTTCGTTTTGTGTATTAAGTCATAATATACTCACTTAAGATAGCTCTCGCGTAAAATCATCATGTATCTGTCCACATAACTGAACCATCTGAACATATTTTAATCCATCTGTTCGCCAATACTGACCTTTTTACCATTTCCATAAATCTTCATATTTCTCTCTCCTGAATTCTTCGCGCTCCGCATATACCATGCAAAACAGACAGTTCAGATTTTTCACTTTAATTCATCACCGGTACAGATTCAGTTACTATCCCATGGCTCAAAATCGTGAAACGTGGCGTAATATTTGTTTTAGACCTATTTTATTTTCTTAATATTTGAAACAAAATAAAGGCTGAATCAAACAAAATATAGTAGGTTTAGTATGCCCTTTACGGGCTGATAAATACAATTATCATAAATGACCATCTGAAACTGATATAGTTATAGTTGAAAAATTATAAGATATCTGAAGGGCACCCATGATTTCCTTGCGGTGACGCTTTAAAAGATAAAATTCCCCATCGACAAAAGCAGGAGATTCAATTTCTAAGGGTCTCTCCCCATATCCCTGTGTTGCCGTCTGCGTGTTCTCAGAATCTCATTAGACTGAAATCTCATTTCGTTACCGGTGGAAAACAAGTATAGCTATAAATTGTACCCTTCTGGTGAAAATACCGTAGGGGGAGATTATTGGCACGTAATTCATGCTCTCGAAGACTGAAAACTATTGGGAGTAAGGGTCAACTTCAGGCACGATTATCTGTGATCGTTAACCAGGCAGGGGTTGGTGGATGATATCTTTCTCAAGATATATAGTTCTCGTTACAGCGAATAGTTGGGTATAAAGGTACTTATTATGCTGATGAAGCTTCATATTGCCGAAATTATTTTGGTAAATGTTTCCTTTTCTATTTTTGTTTGTTTGTTTGGTAAACACACGGAAACACAAAAGCATGAATAAAACAATAGATTCACATTTAAAGCATGGATTAGATAATGTTAAGGGCAAATGACATAGATGAGGTACTACCAAGATTCTGCTTAATATGTACCAACATCCTTGAGTTATCTGTTACAGAAGAGCTGATTTTATTATATAATTGCTTTGTTGAAGCAAAGCATAAAACCAGATCTAAGAAACTTCAGGGAGAAGGTGAGATTCTAGAAAGGAAAAGAGTACAAGTTACCAAATACTGGACAACAAGTGTTTTTTGCTACCTTGGTTTGGCAATGCTTATTTATTGGAGAAGACATCTGAAGACCGCAAAAAACGAACTGTAAGATGTACTCAAGAAAAGCATGCAAGATTCGTTCAAAAAGAGAATATTCCTATCGAATGGAAAAGAGCGTAAAAACGTTTCCTGAAATTATAGGAATGAAAAAGCTCTAACGTTTCAATCTCTCTCTTTGTGAGAAAGATTTAATTGAAATATGGGACTAAGTTTACGAACTAATTTCAGTAAATAAATATAAAATTTGCATATATCATGCGTTATACTTTGTATAAGAAAACCCAAAGCCAAAACGGGATAGCTGTCTAATTTCCTTGAGAAGAAAATAACCCATGCAGAATATTTTCAAGTGGTATACCTGCTCTTTTCCAAAATTACTCCTTGTGTTTTACGGGCTGCTGTGAAGTAAGAGCCCGTGCCAGGATAAGAATCTAACGATACTCCCTGTCCTTCAAGTTATTGGTTCTTAATCTAATTACAACACAGCACATGCTATACTATTAAGGTCCCCTATATGGGCCGACCCTCTGACGATGTCTCAACAGACTATGTTTTGTATTCTCGATCTAAATACTATAGACAATCACAGGTATATACATACATTACATACATACATATATATATATATATATATATATATATATATATATATATATATATATATATATATATATATTAAGACTATATTGGACCGACCCTCTACGATGCTACATACTATGTTTGATTCTCATCTAAATACATGGCGACATCACAGGTATATATATATATATATTATATATATAGATATATATATATATATATATATATATATATAAAGTGTGTGAGTGTGTGTAAGTGTATTATATACATATATATATATATATATATATATATATATATATATATATATATATACATATATATATATATATATATATATATATATATATATATATACATATATATATATATATATATATATATATATATATATATATATATATATATATATATATCATATATAATATAATATATATATATATATAATATATATATATATATATATATATATACTATATATATATATATATATATATATATATATATATATATATATATATATATATATATAGTATATATATATATAATAAGCGAATACCACAGGAAAATGATAGGCAGAAATCCAGTGCTTTCGTCTTCGTAAAGATGAAAACGCTTGGATTCCTGCCTATCATTTACCTGTGGTATTCGTTGTTTCATGAAGTCACGTGCATCTATAGTGATGTTTAAAGCCTATATATATATATATATATATATATATATATATATATATATATATATATATATATATATATATATAATGTATGTGTGTATATGTATACGTATGCATATAATTATATTTCCTATTTATCTTATGATTTTCCTTCTTCAAGTAATTAATTGATCACGTTTGCGAAGAAAATAACGAAGATAAATTTTCCAGTAATACAAAGGAACAGAATGCCAAGCGTTGTCATTTCTCTGGGGAACACAAAGTTTTTCCAATTTAGAATTCTCTGTTCCCCTTCTGGTTTCATGTCACTCCGTCAAAATCCAGACGTAAGTCACAATATTGCAGTTTCTGATCAGAGAGAGAGAGAGAGAGAGAGAGAGAGAGAGAGAGAGAGAGAGAGAGAGAGAGAGAGAGAGAGGGGGGGCGGGGGCGGTGTCTCAGGTATGATCTTTTTATTTTTTTGGTCATATTATCACTTTTGGAGATTGCTATATAAATCCCCATTTTATTTTCATATCTAAGTTATGGGCTATAATTAGACCTACATTGTGAACTTACCACCATTAGCACATATACCTATAAAGACAAAATATCGAAAACCATTAGTACTGAAATATCTGAATACGTAACTAAAATAAATCACGCTTTCGGTAAATGGAAATAATTTTTATATCTGTACGTATACTAGTAAAAACGAAATATCGAAAACCATTAGTTCTGAAAAATCTGAATTCGTAAATTTTAAAAAATCACGCTTTCAGTAAATAAAAATCATTTTTATATCTGAACGTTCATATAAGTATAGTTAAAAGGAAGACGCTCTCTGCGAACCAAAAAGCAAACATTCCCTTTACCTAACACGTCTTGCGCAAGATGCAGAGACATTCCTCCATTGGGGTCAATATGCCTTACCGTGATCTCACGAGCTCAAAGAAAATCGTCAAAGTTCCCTGTTGTTCCTGGGTCTCGCAACTCGCATCCCACTCCAATCTCTGTTGTGAAGGTCCATTTGGGAAATGAAAACCCTGAAGGCGTTTGCATAAAAGAAAAGTATTGACGTGTCAACGACGTTACCGCTAAAAAAAAAAAAAAAAATAGTGTTGCACGTGTTTTTCAGGTTATGGTGACAGGGAAGTAAAGCAGCGAGAGAGAAGTAACTATGTGATTTTACTTCAGGGTGTCGTTGGGTTCGCTTTCTAACGTTAAACATTCGTATTTCGAGGAAAGGAAAGATTGTAAACATTTCACATAGTTGTTTTCTTCTAATATTAATTTATATTTCTATAACTATTAGTATTAACTATTTATTGGAAAAGTCTTAACTATTTAAGATTACTTCCACTACTGCGGAGCAGTGTTACTACCGATTTGTGGATATTTATTATTATTATAATATTATTATTAGTATTATTATTATTATTATCATTATTATTATTATTATTATTAATAATATAATTATTATTATTCTTAAAATCATCAAGTAATCACGTACACGGCTTTGGTGTATACTAAATCTGTATTGCACTGATCTGTCGAAGATAAAGGTTTTACGAACAAACTCCCAAGGGCAGAAAGAAGTTAGAATATCAAAACTTACACATTACCCGAGAATTTCGCTGGAAAGGCTACACACCTTGCATAACATTGTTTTATCTAACTTCCTCCACAAGGTACCTAATTAATAACAGATGTATAGCCTGCACAGGTTATCAATCCGGAAATGTGTAAGTACTTATGTTCCAACATCTTTTTTTGACGTTCTTAGGTTAAAACTACGGCGTCTTTGCTCTGGGTTCTATCTGGAATTTGAAGTCGTTAAAATACAGAAAATCCCGTGACTGGAGGGCATATATCGTACTCTGTCTGAAGGATCTCAGTTTTGAGGCCTTTGGCAAGGGTGTTTTAGGACCTATGTACGTGGTAAAATGTCCATCATCAACAGAGATATAAGTTTATTTCTCCTCTACTGTAAATTTTCCCGTTGAAATCAGGTTTTGCACTTACAATTATACTTAGTGACATATAGCAAATACTGAGTGATAGGTTGTCACGAACTCTGCACCTGACATTGTTATGTTTTCAAGTATTAACCTACAAACTCCACTTAACATTAAATACAATCTACTTATCTTTCGGTTGGTATTAGGGTGATAGTGACTTTATCGACTCGGCCGTCAGACGTACGTCAGCTTCGATTCTTGTTCATAATCCAGTCGAATTCATGCTCTGTTTTTCGGATCACAATGAACACAACCTATCATGATAGCACAGATTATGCAGCTTTTAATCTATATTTTGAAATCTAAAAATAGTGTCTACAACAGTTATTTAATACATTATCAATTATATGCCTGTATTATTAAAGTTATAAGGAATAAAAAAAATAAACATTGACTGCATTGCGTAAATTATGTAATTGTGTAAATAATGTAAATCAGACGACACAGCAAGACACAATAAAGATAGATGTACGTTCATCTAATGGTTGGAAAACCGCGAAGTAGAAGAGGAGAAAGGATTCTGAACATTTTATTGTTTATTCTTGTTACAAAAGGGTCGCTTCCCCCAAACTCTATTTGTGTGAGGAGAGACAAAGGCAAAGGATGTCGGGTAATAATTCAGTTTTGCCAAGTCTCATATTTCATTTGTGATGTCGTCTAAAGGAAACGCAACCTTTCCTTTGGCATTTACTACTATTGTCTGCTGTTTTGAGTTTGC
>NC_061093.1:37569939-37584939 GCF_015104395.2 Macrobrachium nipponense
ACGATTTTTCGGGGAGAAAATGTGGTTTACCTTTTTTACGCTAAAGAAAGTTTAAAGGCATGAAAAATACTTACATTTTCCAGCTGCATACCTTAGCTGGATGCCAGTGTACCAGCTGTACATTTATTGAAAATACCAAATATATATATATATATATTATATATATATATATATATATATTATATATTATATATATATATATATTTACACACACACACACATATATATATTATATATATATATATATTATATATATATATATATAGTATATTATATATATTTGAATACTTTGATATTTCAATAAATGTATAAGCTGGTACACTGGCATCCAGCTAAGATACAGTTACAAAATGTAAGTATTTTTCATTACCTTAAACTTTTCTTTATGTATAAGTGTAAACCATATTTCTCCCCGAAAATCGTATATATATATATATATATATATATATATATTATATATATATATATATATATATATATATATATATATATATATATATATATATATATAACAGAGCGAATATATTTCGATATGAGTATTCAAATCAGCGAAAACATTCCTGTCATGCTGTTGATGTGTTGTAGAAATGAATGTCTTGATTGCATTAGAATTTATGTTTTTTATAGTAACATTTTCCTCCATATTTACAAAGTTAGGAGCTAAGGGTGTTTTTCATTCATGAGAAAATAATATGAGAGTATAGTTAATGTTTTGGAATGTTTTATTTATCAAGTAAACTCCGAAAAGAATAATGTATATGCTGTAATTGGACAAGATAAAGAGTAGATGTTCCCGTTAGATTGAAAAATATGCATACATCTCAATGTTATGAGGAAAGTCCATTAGTCCAATGAATTATTGAGAAATTATTGATAAAGAAAACAGTATGAAATAGATAGTCAGGGACTGCTTATGACTTTGTTAACACGTGGCAAGTTTCAAAACGAAGCAACTATAGCTAGGTAATCTGACCGCTATTCGAATGAGCGATCAACGAAGGCGACTGCCTCTGAAGTGGCCAGAATCCTTTATTCAATTTCGTGGAGAGCGAGATTGCAATTGCTACCCATGACACAAGTCATGGTAAGCCTTTGATGACGCCAAGTCAAATGAAGACTGGTGTTGAAACGCGGGAAATCATTCTAAACGATTTTCTTATTAAGTCTTCGCATTCAGCTTCGCTTGAATGGTCAGCTTAATTTTATCGAGCATCGTCTATTATATCATGGGTGAATCTGCATGATTCATACTTCTTCCAGTTATTTTGACAATGAAATTAATCAAAATTTCTGTAAAATTGAAGGAGTGTAAATTTCTGCTATTATTACGTAAGGATGTATGAGCACAATTTTACAGAATTCCATGCTTCAAGATGCTGATCTTAAGAAATTAAGTTGGTTTTCTGTGAATATGACCCTCTCCCTAAGCTAGAAAATAATTGTAAAAATTTTACATAATTGACACTTATGAATTAAATTGGCGTGCGAAAAAGATTAATCAAAATTTAGTGTATTCCCAGAAAACTTGAAATGCACATAGAATGAAAATGTTCATTCAGTCAGGTTATATGATTTGTATGAAGACAACGTTGTCTAAGAATCTGGAATAAAACCACTTCCAGAAAACTGTGATGGAGAGGGGAACTAAAAGGAGTTTTAATTACATAAGATAGGATAGTGTACTTTAAGATCTTAGATAATAATGAAGAACTAAGTAAACATATTAGTATGAAACGAGAATTAGCTAGAGAATTATGAGAAAAAGTTCCAGGGACTTTCCAAATGCAGAATTGATAAGCCAGAGAAAGTATTAAGATTAGACTTTCATTATTCAGAGAGCCTGAGCATGCACTGAAGATATACACACACAGCACCGTGAGTTATCATGACCATGTTTGTGTGTGATTGTGTGTGTGTAGGTATAAAAAATGGGTTGAAAGATAACCTGGAAGGGTAAGTAAATGTCTGCTAGATTGTGTATATAATAGTGCCTATGATAGTTTTCATATTCTGTTGAAAGAAACGCTTAAAATTTTCAGTTATCATATTCGTTTATTCCTAGGTTATTCAATCATGTTACAAATCCCATTCCTCAGGTTTAAGCATAATTTCTTTCGTATTGATGATTGGAGTGGAAATGTGCCAGATACAAACACAACACAGCAAACCTCTAACAAATATTGTAAGAAGCCTCTGCCATCGTGTGCCGAGAGATCCCATCAATCATCCGCGAGGAAACGAATCAGTTTCTGCGTTGCTCGTGATCCATCTCTGGTTCCAGCTGTCGGTACATTACACAAAACCAGTATGCAAAATGTTTGATGGGTAACGCTCCTTGGCAATGAATAAGATTTTCCCTGCACACATCAGTTGAAAACATTATATTCCTAACTCTCTTAACGTAAAATAAGACGTGCTCAAATCTACGATCAAATAGAGCCTTGTTTCACCAACGAAAATTAAAATAAATAAGCTATATTTTATTGGAAATCATTTTTCTGTACTCTTTAATATGCGCGTTATTTATTTTTTTACATTTTCGTTCTCATAAATAAATCATAAATATCCTTTCCTAAAATGACTGTAACTTTAACTCACGCGAAACACCTTTTTCAGACCTTTTTAGGTTCTTCCATAGACCTCTCCTACCACCCCCCCTTTATTAGAACAATAAGAAGACCAACAGAGTAGTTTGTAGGCTTACTCCCCGAGTAAGCGAAATGGAACGCTCATTCCAAGGCCAACCAGGTCTGTGAGTGAAGATCACTCAAGTAAAGTTCATTCATGTTGGGGACGGCAAAGAAGCTTGCTCGGGTACAATCCGGATATGCGTACAAATAGCTGGTAATACGCTGATATCCAAAAACTGCTGTGAGAGAGAGAGAGAGAGAGAGAGAGAGAGAGAGAGAGAGAGAGAGAGAGAGGTGGAATGTTGTAAAAAGCAACGGCAAGGAAAATAAGAAAACTGGAAAATCGTCAGTTCTGACGGAACATGGAGACAGATAGATATACAGAAGTAGAACAGCTGTCACACATTCTGTTGTTTTATTAGAGCTAGAATGAGGGGTAAAGGAAACACTGCTAATCTCCCTTTCAAATCTTCTTATTGTAGTCTCTCATTTCCCTGTTGATGCGTCCGTTGACGATCGTCACAGAAAAGATTGATCATTTCAAGCACCTTTTAGTCATGCATGTTATTTTTTACCCTTAAAAGCAATGTAAATCTTTTCCGCTCCTCATAATAAATGTAACTCCTTACTATTACGAACAAATAACAGAAGTTTTTGAGTAGGAATACCCTTTCCTGCTGAGCTGGAAACGTTTTTTTTTTTTTTCTGTGCATCCATTTTTTCATCTCTTCTCACGTAAAGATATTCCATTGGCCATCTATTGAAAGATATATTGTGCTTAAGCAATTATATTTGAAATTCTTTACGTTTGCCCCAGTTTTGAACCTGCACGTACAATGATGGAATATACATATATGAGCAATTATGAGAACTGGTTCAGAAGCCACAATATGTCACTGTTCATAATATGGTCCCTTTTCTGTGCCTGGAACTTATGTTCTACCTGATACAGCAGCGTTGCCGGACTTACTATATTCCCTTTATCCCTTGATGAAATCTATGATATAAAGATACTTCAGTTGTCAACGACTTCATCTCTGTGTCTGTTATTCCAGTTTCATCGTTAGAAAAAAGGAGAGCTGCAGCTGTCTGATTTGTGAGAGAGGAATATCAAACGAAATATTTCCCTGTCTCCCTCTCGTCTTTTCACCCCTGACCTCCATAACCACAAATGCAGAATGATGGAAAGCCCTCTTCGATATTCTGCCCTTCCCCTACTTTCCCATTTTTCCTCTCCTCCTGCTCGAACCGTATTCAAAACACGCCTCTACGAAATCAGGTTTAGAAAATAATACTCATGAGAGGATTATAGCACAGCTTAAAAAAAACTGCCACATTTCTCCCAGTGAAGTTTTTCTGCCTTTTAATTGAATGTGTTTCCGAAATGAAAAGAATTCTCTCTCTCTCTCTCTCTCTCTCTCTCTCTCTCTCTCTCTCTCTCTCTCTCTCTCTCTCTCTCTTAATATGCCTTCATTTATGACGAGTGTTTTTTTTTTTCATTACGCTAATGCGTACTGGACGTTAACAGAGAAGTGATTTTTAAATCCTTTGTGAATATTGTTGCAAATATATTGGCCGCTCTTTGGTAATCCTGAAAGCTGCGACATTTTTTGACAAAGTTTTTGGTACTTTTTTATCTTAGCGTTAAACCATTTTAATACGAACTGGAGTGAAAACATAACCGTTATTTTTCATTTAAATATTGTACATTAGCTTCTCAAACTGATCCATTCCTCGTGATACTGTCGTAGAATGCTATTGAAATTTATATTAAAAATTCCTAAAGATCTTGTAAAGTAATTAGTTCTTTTATATTGGTTTTGAAGCTTTGAAGAACATTTCTAACATATTTGCCTTGACAAAAATCTAATGTTCTGGAATTTCTTTACTGATTAGCAAAGACACTTTAAAAATGTGATATTACACATCGTACAACTAACAAGCTGGACGATTCTCATTGCGCGTTAGGTTTACAAGCTTTCTAATCTTTTATGATCTTTTTTTTTTTTTTTTTAAAAAAAATACTTACATAAGGGCGTTGACAGTCTTTCATTTGAAATTACTACTTGAATTAAAAACCAACTAACCAATAAATAAAAGGAAGCTTGTTTTGTTTTCTGAGATGGACTGTATACTTGGCAGCAAAATGTGTTCTCGGATAATGCATTGAGTCAGCAAATATTACTCTGTATTTGTTCACTATTTCCGTTAATCTAAATATATGGATTTTTTTTACAATTTCCTCTTTTACATTGGATAATGAAAAATGAAACGCTCCATGTAACCTACTGATTGTCTAGGATGTCTTCAGTACTTTGATTGTAAGGTTAGTTCTAGATTCATTCTTGCAAATCGTACACTAATTAATCGTACTTCTTTAGTTGATTTTGAAATTATTTCGTCTTCTGGCGTTTTATACTCCCCCCCCGCCCCATTTTATTACAATGAATCCACTACCAGTTTTATCTGGCCTTGTTTTGATCCTCGCTTGTAGAAATAAACTTTATAATTGGAATATTTTCAATATCTGTTTTAGCAAATATCTGTTTTATTTGCCGTTTTCAAATCTAATATCAGAAGATATAAACGGAGCTTCGCGCGAAATATAGGATCTGTTCGTAATTTCCCTCGAGAAATCTCAATTTTGTTTGGCAAGAGAAAGTTTGTAATACATACCCATTTTCCTAATCGAAAAGATAAATATCACCTGAGCTACATTACGCAAAGCTATTTTTTTTTTTTTATGAAGTGAAGCAACAATATATTTCGAAAAGATAAATATCAACCTGAGCTACATACGCAAAGCTAATATTTTTTGTTTATGAAGTGAAACAACAATATATTCGAAAGATAAATATCACCTTATCTACATTACGCAACGCTAATATATTTTTTTTTTTTTATGAAGTGAAGCAACAATATATTCGAAAGATAAATATCACCTGAGCTACATACGCAACGCTAATATTTTTTTGTTTATGAAGTGAAACAACAATATATTTATCGAAAATATGTAGCTAATGATTTTGAAATATACTCATGAATGTTTGTGTAATTTATAGAGTGCATGAGCTCGTCACGTGTCCTCAGTCTACGAACATGTATATTTAATCTAGTTACGCACACACAAACATACACACACGCACACACACACACACACACACACACACACACACATATATATATATATATATATATATATATATATATATATATATATATATATATATATATATATACATATATATATATATATATATATATATATATAATAATATATATATGTATATATATATATATATATATATTCTATATATATATATATATATATATATATATATATATATATCTCATAATTAGGAAGAACACTCACCAGCAGCATCATCACCGTGATTCATCATCTAAAACCCATCTGATTTCAGAAGTCTGGCATTCCCCCCCACCCCCCCCTCGATAAAACTTGATGCCATTTTAAGGACCTGCCTTCAATTAATTAGTCACTCATGCAGGTCTTCCTCCACCTGACTTCACAGCATTTATTTTTTTTTTTTTCCTCCGTGATTTTGATGGTCACCAATTCCTTCTCCGTAAATCAGAAAAAATCACTAAAACTTTTGGTTTTCTTTCTGCCTCAGATTCATCTCATCTATCATTCAGTATGCGAACGTTATTTACTTTATCTCTCTCTCTCCTCTTTCCTTCTCTCCCTTCTTCTCTCTCTCTCTCTCTCTCTCTCTCCAGGGATAGTTCTCAATTTATTTTTTTCACATGAAAGCGTATTGATTGATATGAATCTCGGTAATGGCACAGAATTTTCCTTTTTTTATACGAAATAATGGCGGCGTAATCCCTGGGCCAAAGTGCCATGCACATTCATTTTACTTATTGAAATTGTTATATCTCCCCACCAACTCTTATTGAATTTTTCTACTAATGTACTCTTTTTGTGTCTTGTTTGTTATGGGAATTACTAAGATTACATATATATTTGTTTTGCAAACAATGATGTGTAAATAGGCATAATTCTTCAAGTGATCCTACGGAGATGTGTAGTAAAAGGTCTTGGTGTGTAATAATTATGTACATTGAAACTTTATCCGATCATATTCATTATTCCGCTCATTTCCAGTCAATTGTTTAATGCATCATGAAAACACAATAACCTCCGCAGTTTTAAAAAACACATTCACGAAGTTTATAACGACTTTTTAAAGCTTCCGAAATAACATTTCAAGTCTCAGTCTGATACAGACAACTCAGATGGATAGTTTTGAGCTAATTCAAACAATGTAAAGACTCAGAATATTAAACGTGTAGGGTAATATTTATATTCGTGGAAGACAGGAAGATGTTTTATTAGGTTACTTCGTAAGTGATCTCCGACTCGATACACTATGTACCAAGATAAAGAGTAAGGTTTATTCGGCAGCTCTCATCGTCTTGCTGGTGGCCAACTCTGGTGTTTTTGTGTCCTTATATATATATATATTATGTATTATATATATATATATATATATATATATATATATATATATATATATATATATATATATATATATATATATATATATATATATATATATATATATATATATATTTATATATATATATATATATATATATATAATATATGTGTGTGTGTGTTTGTTTGTATATATATATATATATATATATATATATAGTATATATTTATATATATATATATATTATATATATATTATGATTATAATTGCTTCCTCGCCGGTAGGACTGAAAACTGTTGCCTGGTCTAGAAACAATTATTTTATATATATAGTGTGCGTGTGTGTATAAAGAGAGAAACTTGGATGCACTTTTATTTGAACACATCCGAAGTAATTAACTTTCCCAACCTCCAAAGTAAATCATTGCGTCTCCTTTCATTAGTGAGTTTCAGTAGCTATATCTCCTGTAGTCCGTTCTCTTGATACAATTATATATGCATCCCATGATTCAGCAGTCTTAAACGTTCAGGATATATTGCTTATCAAATCAGTAATTGGATGGCGCGGAACAGTTATGTCTTCGTAACTACAATAAGCTCTGTGGCACTCCGGATGGTTCTTTCTTGTGTTCTGTTAGGGCACTTTTCAAATCGTATTTCTTTAGGTTTTATTTGTCATTTATAATACGTTTACTTTCTCTATCGCTCACGAATAATTCAGTATCACTGTCAGAGGGTAGATTTGTCTTCAGTAGGAAATCCTGAATCAGTCAAATCTAAAGTAATTGGAGTGGATGCCACATCGTTTCATTTCACAAAGAGATATGGTTATGTTTTCTTGAATTTTGGCTTTCATTTACTGCTATAGACATTCATATTACATAGTATATCCTGTAACTATTTGTATACGTACGCGCAGGCAAAACGACCCTTGGTTTTTTTAATAATATAAACACTATTTTCAAAAAGTAAAAGTAATTTTAAAGTAAAAAAAAAATAAAGCAAAATAATATTCACACGGTAATCTGGCCACACCAATATCGGAACACTTGCTGACATGATTTCCAGAGAGTCGACCCTCCTTCCTGTGTTAAAAAAAAATCTGTGAAGATAAGTTTGTACAGCAGATGAGAGTTCCGATATCAAAGGAGAGGCTTCAGACTACCAAAAGCGGATTCCCTAAATACTAGAAAATCGAGTTCTTGGAAATCCTCAAGCTTCATCAAGATCAAAGACCTTGGTAAAGCAATTTAAAGTTCGGGCCTCATGGCATCTCCTCTTTCAGCTGTGCTTGCAAATTTACTGAACGCGAAATTGTACTTATGAAGTAGTTCTTATTGCTGAATAGAACAGAATAGAATAGAATTGAACATAGAATGTAGGTCAAAGGCCAAGCGACAGAACTTCGAAGCGTTTTATTTAGCGCTAAAATGGAAATTGATTACAAAGGTATGAATGGTGTCACTGGAGGAAAACCTCGCCGTTGCACTATGAATCAATTGTTATGTGAAGATGAACAGTAAGATGGAAGAAATAGAAAATGAACGGACGTCTAGTAAAAGAAATGAAAGGGATTACATTTAGGGACCGAGGGGACGCTGCTAAGAATCTTAAGCAATGCATACAGTGCACTGCTGAGGTGCACTGACGGCAATACCTCCCCACGGGAGTTCTTACTGTATCACTTCATGAAAAATAATGGCTATTGTCAAAGTAGTATGACGTTCTTTACTTGAGGGTCATGGTAACCGTTAATTAAATATTTATTCCATTGTTTGCGTTAGAAAAATCCTCCATAGCAAATAGGTTTAGTGTGCTTCCTCTATCTATGTGTTTCTTTTCTCATAAACCTTCAATCGTTCTGAAGATTTTTATGACGAATATGCAGTCACAGTTTTACTTTTTATCACCCTGCTTTTTCCAATACTTAATAAGATGAGAAATTGTTCTGGTAATATTAATAAAAACAGAAAAAAAGACCTCGCATGCATAAAGTCTTCAAAGCCTACTCATAAATGCAAAAGCTTTGTACGTTTATTCACATAGTAAAGAAAACCTAACAAAGAATGTGCTCAAAGCCCCGATTCGGTTCTGCTTTGTTTCCACACAGGCTAACGAAGCTAATCCTAAAATACAATATTTTGGCAAGCAGTGCTGAACATCAGTCCATGTGTTCTCACGTAGAATGCTTGGTAAGTAATATCGGCGAAACTGTAGAAATTTCATGGTATTGATAGTATGATGTGCATGAATTAAAGTTGCTTTACGAGTGTTTCAATAAAAAAGATTTTCCGGATAGGAGAGGAAAAATATAGCATTTGCTCTGACAGCGTTATAATTCGATAAACGTTATTATTTGGCAAAGGTAAAAAGTATTCAATAAAAGAAATAATTTCTGTATAGGAGAGAACAAGTAAATAATTTGCACTGACAACGTTATATTTGTAAAAACGCTATTATTTGGCAAAACGTAAAAGTTTTCCTCTTAACGCATCGCTGCAATTTCAGTGATTGATATCATCATGCAGTAACTGAGAGGCAATACATTACCAGCGGGTGCGAATCAAGACTGAGGCTCATTTCGGAGAGAATTTATGCGATGTCGATTTATCAACAAGAAGCCGTTCTGCTTCAGATTATTATTAGATGATGATCATATCAATGTAATGAAACCCTATTCACGCTTAGACTGCGATGTATCTGTAATGAAGGACAGGTAATAAGTGATGAGGAAACGACGAACATTAACTTTTAAACGGAACGGCATATTATTCAGTGATGCATTTTTTATATTAGAACTACTGAATTTCGCCAACTATCAATAGTTTGAATAGAAACGTCCTGGCCTTGACTAATATACCTTTGATGAAAGGCGACTTTAAGGTTTAGACCCTTGCGAAAGAATTAAGACACAAACAGGTTTACTCTGCACTGCGATACAGTGATTGCATCATATTGCATTCGATAACAATATGGAATCAGGCAAACACCTCCAATAACAGACTGAACGAGGGTCGTGGATAATTGTTGATTTCAATGTATGTAACTTGCATTAAACTTGGCAAGCGTTGCACATATTTCTAAAAGGAATAATGCATAGAATTAAGATAAATACAAATGGCATGTTGACGGAGACATCTGAACCGATCTTGATGTGATCACGTCTACTACAGACATACATATATAATAATTTTTTTTTCTGATTCTTCCATTTCGATATTATGGACATCTAGAATGTCATAGTTGTACATTTTAGACAAATAGCATCGAAACATTCCGATTATTGCGAACCGTCCCAGTGATCACAAAGTAAGGTTTTAATAAGAAATTTTACCATACGCCACACTTTTTTTCTTTTTCTGCACCAGAATTGTAAGGATGGGAATCCCGATGCAATTTGCTACTATAATTCTACCTATTTCAAAAATACTGCCGCACTCGTATGAATATATCTAAGTGTGATTCATTGATTTCCAACCAGTATTAACCTCCATGAGAGGAGGTTTAATGGTTTAAACACTTAAAAATGATGTGTATTAATAAAATATGCGACCTGTATCCTGCACTCGAGTCTGTTGCAACGTTGCCAGTTCATTAGGAAATTTGGTGTAGGTTTCCCTATAGCTCAGAGCACCGCTGTAGCAATAATAATAATAATAATAATAATAATAATAATAATAATAAAAATAATAATAATAATAATAATAATAATAATAATAATAATAATAATAATAATAATAATAATAATAATAATAATAATAATAAATGAAAATGCCAAACTGGAAAGCCCCAGGTCCCGATGAAGTCCATGAATACTGGTTGATAGTCAAAATGGTAATGAAGAACAGTAGGAGAAGGAAAACCAACCTAAGCATGGCATAGATAGACTATAAGAAAGCCTTCGAAATGATACCACACACATGGCTAATAGAATGCCTGAAAATATATGGGGCAGAGAAAACACCACCAGCTTCCTCAAAAATACAATGCGCAACTGGAATACAATGCTTACAAGCTCTGGAATAAGATTAGCAGAGGTTAATATCAGGAAGAGGAATCTTCCAGGGCGACTCACTGTCCCCCACTACTCTTCGTAGTAGCCATGATTCCTATGACAAAAGTACTACAGAAGATGGATGGCAGGTACCAACTCAAGAAAAGAGGCAAAAGAATCAACATCAACCATCTGATATTTCATGGATGATATCAAGATGTATGATAAGAGCATCAAGGAAATAGATACCCTAATCCAGACTGTAAGGATTGTATCTGGGGACATCAGGATGGAGTTTGGAATAGAAAAATACGCCTTAGTCAACATACAAAAGGCAAAGTAACGAGAACTGAAGGGATAAAGCTACCAGATGGGAGCAACATCAAACACATAGATGAGACAGGATACAAATACATTGGAATAATGGAAGGAGGGGATATAAAACACCAAGAGATGAAGGACACGATCAGGAAAGAAGATATATTCAGAGACTCAAGGCGATACTCAAGTCAAAACTCAACGCCGGAAATATGATAAAATCCATAAACACATGCGTAGTGCCAGTAATCAGATACAGCGCAGGAATATTAGTGGAATGGACGAAGGCAGAACTCCGCAGCATAGATCAGAAAACCAGGAAACATATGACAATACACAAAAGCACTACACCCAAGAGCAAATACGGACAGACTATATATAACACGAAAGGAAGGAAGGAGAGGACTACTAAGTATAGAGGACGCGTCAACATCGAGACAGAGCACTGGGGCAATATCTGAAAACCGGTGAAGACGAGTGGCTAAAGAGTGCATGGGAAGAAGTACTAATAAAAGTAGACAAAGACCCAGAAATATACAGAGACAGACAGGAGAATGACAGACAGAACAGAGGACTGGCAACAAACCTATGCACGGACAATACATGAGACAGACTAAAGAACTAGCCAGCGATGACACGGCAATGGTTACAGAGAGTAGAGCTAAAAAAGGAAATTGAAGGAATGATAACAGCGGTCACAAGATCAGGCTCTAAGAACCAAATATGTTCAAAGAACGATAGACGGAAAGGAAATGACATCTCTCCCATATGTAGAAAGTGCAATACGAAAAATGAAACCATAAACCACATAGCAAGCGAATGCCCGGACTTGCACAGAACCAGTACAAAAAGAGGCATGATTCAGTGGCAAAAGCCCTCCACTGGAGCCTGTGCAAGAAACATCAGCTACCTTGCACTAAGTGGTACGAGCACCAACCTGAGGGAGTGATAGAAAACGATCAGGCAAAGATCCTCTGGGACTATGGTATCAGAACGGATAGGGTGATGATACGTGCAACAGACCAGACGTGACGTTGATTGACAAAGTCAAGAAGAAAAGTATCACTCATTGATGTCGCAATACCATGGGACACCAGAGTTGAAGAGAAAGAGAGGGAAAAAATGGATAAGTATCAAGATCTGAAAATAGAAATAAGAAGGATATGGGATATGCCAGCGGAAATCATATCCATAAATCATAGGAGCACTAGGCACGATCCCAAGATCCCTGAAAAGGAATAATCTAGAAAAACTAGACGCTGAAGTAGCTCCAGGACTCATGCAGAAGAGTGTGATCCTAGAACGGCGCACAAAGTAAAAAAAGTGATGGACTCCTAAGGAACCCCACACTATAAATACCACCCAGTCGAATTAAAAAGAAAAAAAAAAGAAAAAAAATAATAATTAATAATCATAATCATAAAAATAGTTATGATTATTATTATTATATTATTATTATTATTATTTACAGAATAAAATAACATGCGTATATAAAAATATATTTTGCCTTAATTATTCGTAGGCATCTCGCACCCCTTAGGAACCGGCTTCGAACCCACCCCCTAGGGGAGCCAGCACTCTTGGTTAACCACTGAAACTCTAAAGGGAGACCACCAAGCAACAGTAGCTACTCGAATTAGTTTGATCTGCTTGCGTGGTATCGCTTTCAGAATGCAAACACTTGGAGACGAAGTTCTGATTTGGTTCATCCAACTCTCTCCAGGCTCTCAGAGAAGGAGTTTTCACGTTTTCTTTCAGCCTTTGGTTCTCCTACATTAACTGGCGCTCTGGTCACGCAGTAAGAATGTAACAGAATCGATAGTTTAAATACTTTCTATAAGTCATATCGGGAATGGTGAAACAGAATTTAGGGCAAAGGCCAAAGCGCTGAACGTATGGGGTCATTCAGCGCTGAAAGGAAAACTGAGCAGAAAGGTTTGAAAGGTGTAACAGGAGGAAAACCTCCTAGCTGCACTTTGAAGTATTTGATAGGAGAGGGTGGAAAGAAGGATATAAGAAAGGGAATATGAACAGAGGTATACTGAAAGGAACGAAAGGGGTTCCATCTAGGGGCAGCAGGGATGTGTCAAAGAACCTTAAGTAACGCCTACAGTGCACCACATGAGGTGAGCCGACGGCATACCCTTCTACGGGAATAAGGCCATATCGTCAAATATCATATACTCAGTTAGTTGTTAATTATCTGATAATCATGCGACTTTCAAGCCACTAACCTATTCCATCTTACCACATACTCTTTCTCTCTTTAGTTTCGTAAATGTTAGTAGCAGAGAATTCGTTTATTAACCGAACAAACTTTTGTTCGGTATTGGGAGAGGCAGTAAATCTGGAACTATGTTGTTAGTCAACTGTTCTGGGTCAGAACTGGAAGTACTTAGGGATTCGGAAATTCCTTCTTAAAACCGAGATAAAATGTGGGAATAAGGGGATAAAGAGGTATAGATGGAGAAAGAAGAGATGAACATACTGTAAGAGAGAATTTGGACGTGGTCTGTTTATTATTGTTCATTTTGTAATGAATGTTAATACTTTTGACGAATAAAATTTTTAACAAATAGTATCTACTTAAAAGAATGATGAAGCATTTTATGTACGAGGCCTAAAATTAGAGTAATGTTTAAAAACTGTATTCATAAAGTAGTGAAAAAAGATTGTAAACTACTGTTAGTACTAATAAAAAAAATGTCGTCAGAAGTATATACACATGAAAAAAAAGTCATCAAAAGGACTGATGAGCAAAGAAGTACGAAATGCTTCCATGAATTCACCGTAAAAGTGTATTGCATTTTTCTTATCTGTGCTCGTAAGGTTCTTCCTAAAGGGAGCTTTTCTCAAGGATGAAAATAAGCCAAAGGAGATTGGTGCCTGGCGCTGCAATTGCTTCCAGGCTGATGAAAAGGAAATAATATGATCTCGAAGACGCTTCATTCTGAGCAAATCAGAGATATCGACTTACTGCCGTCCGTGTGTCTTGGAATCATCAGTGTTTCATAATGATAATTTTTATAATATTCCTCGCGCTATCTCACAATAAATAATATAGGGCAGCATGTCTGTTCTTATCTGTAAGAATCGGGTAATAATAGGGAACTGAATAGGCTCACATTTGCATAAAACACACACACACACACACACACAGGTCAAACATGCAAAATCCAAGCATGTTGTCAGGCAGCATTTGTTCATATTCTGAGGGTACATATTTGATATTTATGTGAGACATTGAAGGTTTATTTTGTGATAGAATGGTAGAAAAGACAGTGGACGTTTGGACTTCCACATAAGAAAAACAGTTGGTCGTACTTTAATGATATAGGAGGTACGGTCCAAGCCAAAGTTAAAGCCCAGTTATTATAAATTCGACACGAAAGGAATATTCTTTCTCGGTTACTTTTCATAGCTAAGCGTAGGCCACACTGGGTACTAGAAGATACAGTTGGGGACTTAAAATATTTAATGCGGCTCCTCCATTAAATTTCCATCCCGATGGATCAAAGATTATGCTATCTGACAAATCACGCCTCGACATCCTCAGTTCTAATATTCCTCTCCCAGAAGAGACATTCTTTTATGAC
>NC_061093.1:37589939-37592823 GCF_015104395.2 Macrobrachium nipponense
TTACAATTGATTGCGTGGTTTTTTATGTTTGAGTGTTCAGGCCTACTTAATTTTTGACCGGTCCTGAAACTAAAGCCCATGTGACTGCAGTATCTCATCTGCAGCAGCCTCCTAGTCGATCCAACGTAAATTCCGGGACATCCCGGGCACGTAAATTTAAATTTGTATACCACGTTGGATAGCATGAACTGCTGCAGACGATCTTTGAAGCAGAAAAAGAGCCATATTTTGCATGGGATGTTAGATATAAGTTTTATATTTAGACAGGGAATTTCACTTTCTCTGATTCTAGTTAGGTGTTGTGAAATTTGCTGTTATATATATGGTATGGAGGCATACATTAGTTTCTTTGGTACGCCTATCATTGGAATGGGGTGGGGTGGTTAAAATGCAAAGTTTAAAAGTTGTTAACAATATTAAAAAATACGTTCTTAGGGTACGAGTTTCGTTGGAAGATATTAGATAAAAATTCAATTTCTTTATTAAAGATATCCCCAGTTTGATGAGTATTTTATTGCTCTATGAACCAGAGTGGAGGATTGCATTAAGCTTAAAACTCTTTTGACAAGAACTATAAAAATTATTAGAAAGTCCCGTATATGTTTTCTTTCTAAAAAAAACTATATATATATATATATATATATATATATATATATATATATATAGATATATATATATATATATATATATATATAAGCAATGAAAGAACTATAAACAGGCATTATCAACGGTTACATAGCTAATTTATTATACAGGACATCAAAACATTAGCCAATATAATTTTCTATATCAAGAGGACAAATTCTGAATATTTCCTTTGCATTGTCATAGAGTTGCATGCATTTCAAAAAATTTTTAGTTAGAAGGCATTTCCTTGATTATCCGTTGAACTCCTGTTCCTGAATAGTTAAATTTAATTGAATCTATTTCTATGTAAAATAATAAAAGTATAATATTTCCAAAGTTTTAAACCAAGGAAAGAACCTGAATATATGTATACGCGCCAAATAGTATTGTCAAATGAATGTTCATATTTACTTAAGAGCTGTAAATGAAATGGACGAGACTTTTATATATTTACACTGTTGAGTCAGTTTGCTGATTAATATTGCCAAGATTCGTTTTTACGGAATTGATTACGTTATGTTTTTCCACATTAAATAATGTCAGTCTCCTTTCTAAACGCCATAGGGTGGTTTACACGGTAATGGCTGGTTCTGTGCTGTAGTAGATTCACATCAACCGTGCATTTGATGTCTATGCCCGCCCTCCCCTTACGACGCTCCTGATTGGTTGTTGATAAGCCAACCGCAGGGCTGGAAACTCTCAGTCTCTCGAGAGAGTTCACATAGGCAGGATGTATGTACTACCTCTCCTGAGGTATAGCTTTGAAATTTTTGACATATCCCTCAAGAGAAGCGGAACAAAGATCTTGCCTATGTAACTCTTGAGAGAGACTGAGAGTTTCCAGCCCTGCGATGGCTTATCAACAGTCAATCAGGAGCGTCGTAAGGGACGGGTTGATGGTGAATCTACTATTGTAGTCTGGGATTGCGGTACAGCTCCTTGCATACAGTTTACACCAGTCCGTAAAAACCGGTGCCGAGAAAGATATATTTTCATGATATACAATTCATATCGTCATGAATGTGGACTTTTATACTTGAATGTGTACGAAGGGTTGTATTCGCGTCACTTGATTTACATTTCAGTAATCATTTACGTTACTACTGAACACTTCATTGATGGTTTCCAACTCCATCTGAAGAACAATATCGTTTCCGGCAGTTGCACGCATTTCCATTTTGAAAATTTAATGACAGAGAGAGAGAGAGAGAGATGAGAGAGAGAGAGAGAGAGTGACGAGAGAGAGAGAGACCTTACCTTACCTTACAGACCTTACAGTTCGTTCGGGTTGCCCCAGGTCCCTCAGTGAGAGAGAGAGAGAGAGAGAGAGAGAGAGAGAGAGAGAGAGAGAGAGAGAGAGAGAGTCTTTTCAAGTTATATCTTCCCTTGGCTATAAAAGGAAATCATGTACGAAAACTAACTCTCCCCTTACTTTGTCTATGCTTCGCTCGTCTTATTGCTGATGTTAGTACTTTTACCGAAAGGTAAAATAGAATTTCCATTCTCAAAATATTGCATTTGACTCGTGAATGTATTGGACCGCTTAGCGCAGATAGATGTAGATTTAGAGATATCTAACATTCTTTTGGTTTTAAAATGCCAATAACTAATCGTCTGTGAAGTCCGCCTTATTATTATTATTATTATTATTATTATTATTATTATTATTATTATTATTATTATTATTATCTTGTATATCCATATGTTAAATCCAAAATTTTTCTTTGCAGGATTTACTTGGCTTGTGCTTGTATTCTTTATTTTCTTAAGTGATATCCTCGAGAGATAAAATGCGTAATTACGCTATGAAAACCAGAAGTGTCGGTTTTCGTATTCAAGTAGGAGAGAGAATTAAGGAAAGAAATATTTGATATCCATACATAAAATATGCACTTTACAGTATTGTAAACGCAAAAGTGTCAAATCAAAGCATAATCCTAAATACAGCTGGAGAGCAAGACTTGGGGACGAACAAAATTTCATTACGTGAAATAGATGAAAGTTGTTTTTTTATTTGGATAATTTATAATCTCACACTTATTTTCAGGGACTTGCAAGCAGCAATGAATATTTCTTTAAGAAGAATGAATGAACATTCAAGATACTTAGACTCAAGTGGTCTAAAGAGGAATAAATCAAAGTAAGTTACTTTATACGTGGGAGTTTTTAAGTATAATTTATGTGGCGATCTATAGATAATTCTGATAGCTATCCATAAAAATAAGCCTTACACAACAAAAGCGCGATAAAGTTCAAA
>NC_061093.1:37593323-37595823 GCF_015104395.2 Macrobrachium nipponense
GAGTATATAGGAAAATTCTCCTTGATTATTGACTGTTAAAATCAAATCAGAATTTCTAAATAAGAATAATAATTATTCTTCTAGACTGAAATGGAATGACAAATTGTCTTCTTTTAATATCGAAGTAAATACACAAAGATATTCATTATCTTTGAGAAAAGTTTTAGACTAATTTTGGTTTAAGTGTCACCCAAGAGGCCTTTCTGCTATTAATTTTTTTTTCTTGCTGCCTTGTCAAGATGATTAACTATTTGGTTTTCAGTGATATACAGCAGTCTACGTATTTGTCGTGTCTCTTCCGTAATTATAAATTATTACAATAATTCACTAATAATTATGATCACTAGATTCCCTCGTTATGGGTCTAAGAAGTTAGAAATGTTTCATCACCGGCTACATTTTATGTGCTATACTTTTCATAATATTTCACATAATAGTAAATCATTTGTTAACTAAATACTAAATATAGTTGCTTAATGTTAAAGCCACGTATGTTAAGTTTCACAAATAAGTCGTACTAGTAACTCACTGAAACTTTTTCTTTTTTAAGTATAACTTTTAAGGTCAAATGATAAGGTACCACAAACGATATTCCCTTTCTGTAATAAAGGTTTGGCTTCTATGTCAATCTACTATATACATTCGTATCTCATTCCTACCGTATTGCTTCCGTTCATAGTTATAAAGGCATCACAGTATGTTATTTAAAGCGAAGCTATACGTTATTCTTTTAGACCAAAATGTTTTGAATACATTGCTAAAGGATGATCTTCAATTTTCCGAAGCGATAATAGAAAGCCGTTGCAATTAGCTTTGTCAAGGAATTATAAACCATCCTAATTTTACTCCCAATCGTTATAACAGGATGTTCTTTATGTGTTTGTCTACTTAACTGAGTCCAAAGATCAAGCAAGGTAAGAAGATTATCGTATGATCACAGAATTACACCAGTGAATAAAACCTTGCTAAGAAGCATTTTACATCTGAGCCCTTTAAAAGCGTAGTTGTCATAGCCTATAAGTATTTCTGTTAAATCCCTGTTTTCAGCTTATTGTACTAGTACTTACACGGAGACATATTACTTATACGAATTGAATGCAAGAAGTTTCTATCATCATGAATTTTCACTTAATCTTTTACCTTCAGTGTTAAAGCCGTTTAATCCGATCTCATTACTTGAACTGGATAATAATAAAATATGGAATTTTGTATCTAATTTACTACAAATAGAATTCTCTCTCTCTCTCTCTCTCTCTCTCTCTCTCTCTCTCTCTCTCTCTCTCTCTCTCTCTCAATATATCTTTTCATGTTGTAAGATCGTGCAGGAGTAATAAAGGAGTATTATTGAGTTTAATTTTCCCGACTTCCTCTACTTTTCCAGTTTTAAGTATTTTCTTATTCTCTTAATTAATGAATATTAGAACCAAGCCCTTTTTCAGAAGGCTTTGTGTTCTGGAGCTTAATGTAATCATACCCTGGGGAGCAGGTAATGCAAGAGAGGGAGAGTTAATTCTATTTTACGTTTCAAGAGTATTGCCGTTGGTTTTTATATCATATTTTCTTTTTAACTTGAAATGTGTTGAACGCCCATAAGAACATAAAAAAACAAAAATGTTGGACTGTACTGCTTCGTCCATTTCTAAAATGAATGGAGTTATTAAGTCACGGTTACTTTACCTGAACTTCTTGCTAATTGCTTACACAACTAGGAAAACTTTCTTGAAAAAACAATGCCTGACAATATGCAATGTTTTATTTCCTCTGTAGGAAAACCATTCATGATGCTAATGTGTATCTAAATTATCTCTAAGTCGTTATTTATCATGGCAGATATGAATGATCTGAAAAATTTTATTCCCATTTTCATGTTTTATTTTTCATCTGCAATACGAAATACACCTGACAACAGCATCCGACACCCTTATAAAGGTTTGGTAAAAAAAAAAAGTTACCTCCCAACGAACTGTTACTAAAAGACTTTCATATTAGATTATATAGAACTGTAAATTGTGACAAGACGTATGACATCAGTCAGCCACATCCTATGTGTTGACTACTGATGCTGGTCCTTAGTGGGGCTAAGCTTTCACCTATGGATCTTTGAAGTTAATTAAAAGTGCGTGGTAGTATCTATTACCCAGTGAACTTTATTACCCCAGTAGTGAGATTGTGGTTAAGTTACACAGTGATCCTGTGTAATTAGTTAAGTCATGGAATGCAAAATCCTTCTTATCTGAGAAACAATTACACCAGATAATTAACGAGGAAAATGATAAGCTAATTTAGTGCACTAGTAATATAAATAATCAAATACCTCTCATCTACATTCGAAGTGAAAGTTAATATGATGTCAAACTCCTTAACATGACTGCTCCATATCAGGTATATATATATCGTGTATATATATACATACGGTTTCCGTTTCAAAAGGGGTCACATGCTTGCTTCGAATAAACGCCGATAGTGAAAAGGTACATCTAATTTGGTGAGTAGGTGGGAA
>NC_061093.1:37600823-37608323 GCF_015104395.2 Macrobrachium nipponense
CAGCGTACCAGAAGAACTCTAACAACGTCCTACGAAGAAAAACCAGAATAATAAATCATGTATCATAAGAAGTCAACGACGACGGAAGCAGCAGATTCTTCAAGCAACATAGTATCATCGTTAGTGAGCGACTTCAGAAAACAACAAGAACTCTTTAACGACGACGAAAGCAAGAGATTCTTCAAGCAACATAGTATCATCGTTAGTGAATAACTTCAAGAAAGAAAACCGACGTGTCCTTTTTCCTACGACAACGCAAGCTTCGTCTCTCATTAGAATCATTCAAGAAAACATCGTTAGTGAGCGTTTCCGGCACTCCAAGAAAACAAACCGAACGCGTGCTGCAGCATCGGATTTTCAAGGGCTCGAATCATCGAAACAACGCGCACGGGGGAAACTGAAGCCAAACCAGGTCATCCGCTAAATAGAGAAGGAGGACCATGGCCGTGTGTCGTTATCGGAACACCGTGACTTCCCACAAAAGCAAGCTAAGTACAATTTTTTATTCATTTGGAGTAACTTTGAGTGTTTCCTTTACAGGTCGAATTTCGTTATTCCTGTGGCTGAAGTTACGAGACATTCTTAATCTTACTTTTTTACAGAAATTATCTACATCATTGAGATTTCGCTACTGCGAGTTTTTATCTTTGAGTGTCTGTTTCCAGAAGTTCTACTGAAATATCATAATCATATACTATGTTAATTTTATCATTTTGGGGGATTATTAATCCCTTACGTAACAAATCATATTAAACAGTGAATATGCGTTTACGCAGTGGACGTCTGTATTTATACAGATGCATGGATAGGGTCGTTAAGCACCGTAGTGATTAGAAAACACACAAAAAAACAAGTGGAACACCCGTACAAATCTATATAAATTAGAGGTAACAGTATTTCGGGTCATGACAATAAATGCTCCTTTGCAAGTCCCGATCGCAGTTTTAGCCTTGAGTTTTTTGAGTTATATAAAATATCGAACCTCAATGACTCAACTTAACTTTAAAAATATGGCTGGATTGCAAGGAATAACATGTCTGTAAAAAACTTTCATCAGGCTAAATGCGCTGACCAGGATCCCTCACTATTTCAAATTTTAGCAAAGAATGAAGTACAAACAGTTAATATGGAATGCGGTAGTGATAACTTGTCTTATTAGTAATCGCTCAGTTCCTAATAGTTCGTCATTCATTGCTTTATACGTAACCAGCAACATAATGCTAAAAACACACAATACGTTGCCGATGGTAATAAAGAGAAGGATCCTAATTATTACAAAAAGAAATAGAAACAGTAGCCCGTTCAGAATCAAACAAGCAAACTCGGTGACTGTGTCACCTAGTCAAGCGGTCAAGGTCAGTCAAAAAACTGCCGAAGTGTTCAAAGCAAAGCAAATTCCACACAATAAGCGACTCTAGCAGAGTGGGGAAAAAGCGATGTTGGATCATACATCCCAAATACCTTTTTAAAATTAAAAAGGAATTTCCCTATGCATCACACGACCGTATAAAGTAATCAGAGCAGGTTTTCGTTTTTTTTAATACATAAGTTATTATAAGTAGTGGTGGATTAAGCCCGACTGTACGCGCCGTAAAAATTAGAATATCTTGATTTATTTCATTAGTACACGTATTATCCTGTATTTACGGACTCACCGTCTGTTGTTCGAACTTCCCTAATGAGAAGTCCGGATAAGCGAGCGCTTACAGATACCTCTATAGTTATAAAAAACATTGATCTGTATCTAGTGTAATTGTAAGATTCATCTAGGGGTATACAAAATATTATCTTACATCCTGCAAAATAAGGCGTGTTTATCAAAGGGAAATCCTATAAACCTTCAAACATATTAAAATCCGTTTGAACAAAAATGAGACAGTTAATCAAATAATAACTTATATAAAGGAACTATACATTTGTCTCATAAATCGTAACATTGTTCAAATGACCCAACAGAATTCTCCCACAACCGCAGTCGCACTTTGCACGCAAAATCTCGAGAAGCATGCACCCTCGAATGTCTTAGTGCGTGTAAAAAGACTTTGCTGGGAAATGAAATTTTAATCCTTCCCGACACTGAAATATAACGATTTCCGCGAACAATGCCCTAAAAGTATACATATCGTGGATACGGAAGTTATAAATATCGCATTTTTTATTGTTGCTAATTTTTAATCACGCCCAACCGGTCGTGGATGAATCTCTCTGATAATCTATCTAAAGTAATATCCGTAAAGTCATTCAAGCAGAGGTGATTCAGCAGAATTTTTTTTTATTTTCTACCTGAATACCAGGAAGTTTCTCCACTGGCGAGTGATCTCTGGAAAAAAACGGATGTAATTTAACACAAAACACGGTTTAAGGACAAACATAAAGCTATTTACGTACCTTCGTATAGATTCTCAATGAAATTTCAAAATAGAGATAAATGACGAAGTTGAAAAATGTTAGTAATAGGAGTCATTAGGAAATCAAATAAGCCCATATAATTTTTCCTCAAACGTCATGCCATAAAAGATCGGACTTGGCGTATCTGCGTAGATTTCTGTCGCTTAAACAAGGAAACGACTCCCGATAGTTTCCAGTGCCCTGTAGCGACGACATCTTACCTCTGTTAGGTTAGAATAAATTTTTCACCAGCTTGGACTTACTTAAAAGCTTTTACCAGATACCATTACCTAAGTGATTGTACCTCATACTCCGTTTTCAGCACACTCAGGGGACATTATCAATTTTTTACGTATGCCTCTGGCTTACGTTGCACCCCAATTACAATATAGTGTTTGGAAACTTTTAGGGGATACCCTACATGCCTATATGGATGATCTTGTAATCTTTTCTAATACCTTAGAAGTACATTCACATAAACTAGAGCTAGTGCTACAGAGACAAAGACAAATAATCTCAGAGTAAAATATCTAAATATGAGTTTTTTAAAACCGAACATGTTTATCTAGGTTTTATGTGTCTGGTCAAGGTCTTAAAAGTAGTCCATGGTAAGGTGTCGGCTATTCATAACTTTCCGGTACTTATTAACGTAAAAGGGGGATACAGCACTTTTGCGCTGTAGTGGGTATTACAATCGTATGTAAATATGTAACTCTTCAATCATGACAGCTCCTTTAACAGATCTTACGAAGAAGAGCGTAGATTTATTATGGTCTGAAAAGCATCAACAGGCGTTCGATATCTTAAAAGCGGAAAATGCAGCTTACCTAACTTAAAAATCCCTGATTTAAATAAGGATTTTTTTTTTATTGCAACAGACGCCTCAGACCAAGGGGTAAGAGGGTATTACTTCAGTAATATGATAAACAGTTCTTCCCTATAGCTTTTTATTCACGTAAACTAAAGCCCTCTGAAAGTAAATATGCAGTAATAGGCAAGGAAGGGCTAGTATCTTAACTCACTAGTACGTTTTAAGTTCATAATCTATGGCTATCCTGATAAAGTCCTTACTGAACATGAGTCCTTTACCGAGTTTTTTCAAAGGCTTTAATCACAGTCCAAAAGGAACTCGGTGACAAATGATCATTCAGGTCTTTGGAGCCAAGATAAGATATCTACCTGGGAAAGCAATTATCATAGCTGACGCATTATCCCGCAAATCCCGCACCATACTGCAAAGAACCATTAATTAGACTAAAAAATATAGAAATATCCGTGCCTATTGTTAAAACCGTATCTAAACAAGAAAATTCCTTAACCCAAGAGATCGCGAGCATTGAATATCTGGGTTGGAGCGCAGAACTGTTACAAACTGAACAAAGCAAGAGTCAACAGACATAACCCAAACAATAAACACTTCGAACGGAAACAGAGTCAGCAGCAATAAACACCAAACAATACAACACTTCGAAACGGAAACAGGGTCAGTGGCTAGGCAAAAAAAAACAATAACAACCCTTTCGAAAGGACAAAGAAACCCTAAAGCAAAAGTACATTTAAAGTATGTGTATCAAAATAATGTAATCAAATGTAATATTATAAGTAGGTCTGTGACGAGGAAAACCCGAAGAACACAGCAGATGACTAACGACCAGGTAGTAGTAATAATCTTTCTCATACCAATCGTCATAAACTGGTTGCATTCCGTCATCCAGGGTTCCCTCCTTTTTCACAGAAAGCCAAATCACTGTTTTCTGGCCTACAATGCTTACAGATATAAAAAGCACATAACTGATTGTAACACGTGTCATGAAAACAAGGGATACACTAAGACACCTGTCAGTTTAGGGGCCTATCCTGTGCCAAATCAATCCTTGAAAGAATATACTTAGAATTATTAACAGAGTTACGAGTCTGACAGAGGGAATAAACACTTCTTAGTGTTAATAGTTCCTTGACACGTTATATAGAAGTAATAGCACTAAAAAACAAACACCGCAATTGAGTGCATTAGGAATATTTATGAGTGCTAAATCAGTAAACATGGAATTCAACACATGATAATCTGACTCGGGTGGTGTAAATCAATAATAATCTCCTTAACACGTTGTGTGAATTCCTTTCCATTAAGAAAACCAATATATATTTTATCACCCAGAATCAATCGGTTTGGTAGAAATAACGGATAATTAAATAGGAAGGGGTCAATGTCTTACGAGTTACAACTCGTGATATACCGAACTGGATGTAGCGGTTCTCGCGTTTTAAATACCTTTATCATTTATATCTTGTATCTATAGAATTGATGCCGCAAGTAGCCTTATACGGTACGCCGCTAGAACACTTGTTTTCCACATATTCAAGCCAACCATTAATTTATCAAATATATATAAAAAAATATATAAATAAATAAATATAAAAAAATAAATAAATATTGGATACAAGTGGAGTCAATATAATACACTCCGTAAGAAGTCGGAAGGGTTACAAATTATAATAAAAAGGAATCACGATAAAATCAATAAGCAAAACGTAACCATAGATAATTAAATATCCAAATATATATGCGTAAAGATTTGAACTCTATCTTAACGCTTTAGTAATGAGAAATAAGCTAAAAGTTCAAACACATATCCAAAATCTACTGACATATTGTCTGTCCCGGTGATTTATATTCGTAGTCAATGAAAAAAAAAAAAAAAAATTAAATAAATAAATAAATAAATAAAATAATAAATAAAATAAATAAAATAAAATAAAAGAGATTTTAAAGTCAGGAAGTCTAGAAGTGAAAATGTTATCTATGAAATAATCCTATATGAATCTTATACAGGGCTAATAATATATATAGAATTTGTATGGAAACCTTTTTCATATAGTTTGAATAAGGAATATTTAATTTAACATAATTACAATTATGCAGTTTTCCAACATGAAACTAATATATTGTTCAATTTTGGTACTGTTTTTTTTTTTTTTCAGACATTCTTCTCATGTGGGTCGAGTATTAAAAAAACAAAAATTTATCCTAAAGTCGTATTTATTATAGCAAGTAACGTAACTCTTAGCTGGCTGAGAGCAATCTCCTGCCAAGTGACGACGTCATCATTGCCGTATCAGCATTTGTTCCTTTTAACCTCAATAATCTGCTTACACAGGCTTCATCTGTGTGTCGTCTCTGCTTGCAAAAGCAGATTGACTGGAGAAAGGAATGCTTAGTTCATGAACTTCACATGTGGTTCATAGGTCACATGACAGGCCACATAACATATTCTTATCCGTGTGTGTAATGCAATTAGTTAAGGACTTGCAATCATTTTAAAATTAATGAACAAAATAAGCAAATAGAATTTCTATAACAACAAAATGAATTAATTTTTTTTTCTGAACCTCATAGACATTTAGAAGTATCAAGATATGTATATATGAAATATTTACTTGCAACATTAGCCTATTACAGTTCAAGTAAAACATTCATGGGAAAATGTCACATTTTCTTGAAAAACCCAAAGTTTATTTAGAAATTAGTTACATAGTGGGTTTTTTTTCGTTGCATCTCCTACCTATTAATAATGTTTTAAAAGTTAACCTCAGAGGATGTGCGCGAGAAGATTGAATATGAAACTGTTGTTAGAGCACATAGGATCAGATTTTATCACAACTTAATTTCAGTTAGCATAGAGAAATACAGAATCATGATTAATCTTCTCTTTGACTCTTATGTTGCCTGGCAATCTTACAAATAGCTCCGTTTCACACTTCTTTGTCTAGTAACTTACTACCAGTAATATCGAATTTTCTTTGGGATTCGTATTGAATATCTGTTTATTTTTTATAATTATGGATATTTTTACAGTCCTCATAGACCTGGATAGGTTCACTCATTGTTAATGCCATGGATAAAAAAGTTTGTACAGTGGACTCTTTTGAATTCCAAAATATCAGCGAATTCATGTGGGTTAAGTCTGGTCTAAATGGCTCTCTTCCCTCCCCTGTATTTGGATGTTGTCTGAATATACTTTGCCCTTGTGACAAGTATAATTTCACTTGCAGGCTGATTAATGGAACCTGGTTACAGTATCCTGCAGTATGAGAGTTTCACATCGCAACTTCAAAAAATCGTTCGTCGCAGCGGACGACTACAGTCAAGTAACAACCGCCTACAATGTGAAAGGAATTTCATGGACTTCTTCGACCGACACCGTATCTCGTCGTTAATCTCGTTTTCATGCGGAACGCTCCAGCGGCTGTCGGAATTCGACTACAAAAGGGACATACTTCCGACAATTACGACCCGAAGGATATTCAACTCTACTTTGCTGGCGAAGGACTCGTGCTGGGATGATCTATTCATCGCGAACGTAATCGTGTAGCTTAGGATGCAGAGAATAAGTATGAGCGCAATATAGAATGTTGGACCCGCCCAGGCAAATTTTCCCCTTGTTTTAACCATTGAAAAAAGGCCGTTTCATTTGGCTAAAGGTGGTTGTCTGGAACTGTGTAATGGACGAAAAGTTGTTCGAACGCTAGTTAAAAGTGAAGTAGTATAACCTCGGTCATGTATCCTATATATATAAAGTATCATGTATCCTATATATAATTGATCATAAATAACAGAATCGAAATATATTTTTTGCGTGTAGGCACTAGGAATCTATATATAACCTCCGAACCATGAGTTTAACACATCGTCGTAAAGATAATACCGACTTCGTAAGTGATCTACAAAACCCCAGACACTCCATTGAAGATGGAAGTGCAATACCAACCGACTTAGCGTATAGATTATCGCTAGTCTAACATTACCTCATAGGGCGCCTTATCATACAAGGCACAAGCCCTAATAAATGTACTTAGTATTATTATTTATTATGTAAAGACTAATTACCTTGTTGAAAAATCTGTTCTGTCATTTGAGTAACCTTAGCATCAAATAAATAGATTGGATGAAGGGCAGCAAAATAAGAAGGAAAAAACAATATTTGTCAGAAATTTTATTAAATCATATTTAAAGTTAAAACTAAAAAGGAGTTAGACCTTAGGTCCGATGGGGTATTTTAAAACTCTTAAAAATATTTTCCAGTGACAACTTTAATATATATATATATATAT
>NC_061093.1:37610823-37613323 GCF_015104395.2 Macrobrachium nipponense
AATCATGGAACATTCTAATTATGAAGTCGAGGAAGAAAGAATTGCGTTTATTCGGACAAAATTTAAAACAAGAAAAACTTTAGAAGTATCCATTAAGAAAATGTAAATGTAATTTCTGCAGTAATGTTTATACCAACCCTTAATACGCATTACAGACGCTAAAGAAAAATATATCTTTTGGCAAACAGGAGAAATTCTTCCATTAACTTCCGTGAAATGCATCCACAATAATTTTTTATGACTGACTGCTTTTACATTAACAGTGATCATAGATGACTAGAATAAAAAAGATCATCTCATCCTTCCTTTTTGTGAAACGGTAAAACCAAAACTGAGTAATAAAGCAGACACCACAGCGGTAAAAACCATTAAAGAATGCAGGTCACTGTGCATTAACCAAATGCAAAGTTTTATGGAGAAAAAGTGAGAGAGGAGAACACCATTTTTCAGGCTGATGCTTCATGAGGTCGGGAACAGCGATGTTTCCGCATCCGCAGTTTTTGACAGCGAATTTTGCATTCGGCTTCTGATGATTTGTCACCATAATTTCAAAATATGATTTGTTGTTTTGATGAGTTCGCGTTGGAAATAAAAATCCGGAGTACATAGAGAGAATTGTACCGCCAAGAATTAGATTTTTCCATTACGTTTTTTGCTTCATTTCAAACTGTACTTTCTAGATTTCATTTTCCATTTGTTATAAATCATGGGAATGAAAACAAGGGTACTAATAAATAAATGAATTCAAATAATAAATTAAAATAATAATAAATAATAAATTCAAAATTAACATAAAGTTAGGACATTTTCCAGTAAATAGATTACAGTTCCATTTTATCAAATAAAGATGGGTGTAAATGAAACTAAAGGAAAAGAAAGTTTAACCAACGCAGTATGAGTAAAGCACATTTTTCCTAAATGTACTCCTAGTTATTTATTTTTATTTTTTATGGCGTTTTTTTATTGTCTAAGTTAAGTATGTCTTAGTTTTACCAAACCACTGAGCTGATTAACAGCTCTCCTAGGGCTGGCCCGAAGGATTAGATATTTTTACACGGCTAGGAACATACAGCTTATTGTAGGATCCGAACCACAATATATCGAGAAATAAATTTCTATCACCCGAACTGAACTTCAGACTACCCGATTGGTAGCCAAGCGCGAAAACCACTCGTCCAACGAGGAACTTTTCCATTGTCTAATCTTTCCATATCTTCGGTTAGGAAATCAAAATCTCTCAACAGGTAACATTCATTATCTAAAAGATATCGACGCCATATTGTACTTGACAACAAATTATCGAAAAAATCCAGTGTTCAGTGTAAAGTTAAGGGATTCTGATTAAAGTTTCAGCTGCGACACAAATATTACGTGAATAGACGCACTCTTTCCAAGGGGGAGCTTTTCAGATTAAACCCCATTAATGGCTGGCATGTGTTAATATAATTTAAACAACACTATTTTCAAGAGTCGAGCCTTTTTACATATACTTATTTACAAAATGTGTCATAATTTGTCAGATAGTTTTATTTTCAGTGATGTCTGTTATGTTCCCAAAATGAGAACGTTGGCATATTTGAGGTTAGGTTTATAAGGAAAATCAATACATTTGCATATTATATACTGAGGTCTTTATCATCGAGATAAGGATAACACTATTGCACACAATGCTATTTATAAGAAAATTATAGCTTTTCTTTTTTTAGGAAGGTATATGAGATAAACAATTGTCAGAAAATTATACAGAAAATGTATATGCCTTCAATATTACTTCAAAATATTCATGATCAAAAATGAAATGTTTTACCCCCCCCCCCCCCACACACACACACAAAAAAAAAAAAAAAAAAAAAAAAAGGAAAAAGAAAAAAAAACTTATACTGTTTGTCTGACAAACACAACATCTTCCCTGTGCAGTTGATTCTAGAAAATGGTTAACAATATCGTATCTGATTGCCTTTGGAGCGGTTGCTGAAGGACCTCCTTGCCTCCCTCTTACTGTTTGGATTTTGTTAAGTGTCCTAGCTATCTCTCTCCTAAAGTCCTTATGCTGAACCTTTGTGGTAGGATTTACATACTTGTAAAATTTATATGCTGCAACAATAGACAAATTGATATGTGAAAAGATATTCCACCACCACTTCTTTGAACGCAATTTATGTCTATAAGATGAAAGCATTCTGTCACAGACATCAACGCCACCCATCCCTCTGTTGTACACACTGATCAGATATGGCTGCTAACTGACGTTTTCCCAGCTTTCTTTACATTTCTTTCACATTTCTGTTATGGGGTAATACCATAATAGTTACTTGCAGCAGTGACAATACTATATTCATTCCATCTCGTACATAATACTGTTCCATCTGACCTATAATCAAATGACCGTCTATCCTTTTTTTCCATTTCCTTCTTTGAAGTGAAAGGACATTTTCTTGTACGGTTGTCACGAATTGTCCCACATGCACGAATATTTTGATGTGCTAACTCACTAAGGAGA
>NC_061093.1:37618323-37621458 GCF_015104395.2 Macrobrachium nipponense
CTTTCGCCGCCAAAGGTCCAAACCCGCCATAAATTCCTGAAACTAAAAGAATAATGACGATTTATCTGTGTACGGAACTTTTCCCTCACCGGCAATACATTGCAGAAGGCACTGTTTTGACAATTCAATGGCCACGCTCTTCGTCTCTTTCGGAAATATTTCCTTCCACGTCGCTATTCGACCCACCTGCAGTGAGGTGCCTGACTCCTGAACCTAAACTGATTTTCATTTTTAAGAGTTTTTTTAAAAGTAAGGTACTTCTATGTACTGGTCACTGTGAATGATATTGAAAGTACGTTTATTGTTAATATTTCGTCCTGTTCAGCATTGATTTTTTTTTATATATTCAAACAATGATGATATTATTAAACAGAAAGTACATTTAGTGGCCTCCATTGCCGCTTCCTTTCTTCAATCTGCGTGGGCTTCTGAACTATGTTCCACTTATAGTTCCTTGTATTTCATGTACTTGATTTTCTGGATCCCTTTATTTTTGCTGGCTAACCATACCATCTCAATGATTTTACTTTCATAGGCAAGTGGTCAAAAGTGCCCCAGAGCATGGTTTTATATAGCCTACATTTCATACGCAAAATCGCGTTTAGTGACGAAATGAATTTTTTGCTGCAATAGAGTTTTTTTTTCAAGTATTAAAAGTTTTAATAACCTCTTTGAACTAGCTTAATTTTCCTGGCAAGTTGACTCTTATGTTGTTTTCTTGTTTTCGCTAATCAGATGAAATGTGGCTGCCTTAGGAGCAAAAAATACTAACAATCGGAAAAAAGCTGGGAAGTTACAGAGTGCAAATGAAAGACGAAAACACAGTAACTCAAAAGAATTTAATCACTGATTATATCGGGCCTCAACTACCTTTGGACGCGGCAAAAAAAAGGAGAATTCCGAGGGGTTTATAGCTCCGCATACGGCTTCAATATACAGAAGACTTGCGGATTGCAAAACTCAAATCTCATTTTATTCTGGTCACTCGTATAAAGCCATGAAAAAATTATCCTGCCTGACTCGGAGAATTTAGAAACGAAATGCTCGGCATTAATATTCATGTTCACGACTGAATTAAAAAAAGCCCCTTTCTGATTTCTATATTGCGCTTTTAGGTGGAAATTTCGAAATGGCAATCTTCCGGAATATATTACGTCAGCCTCAGGTTCCTGCTTTCTTATTTCGAGAGGTAAAGATCTCTTGGACTGTGTTAAAGTTATTGTCATTGAATGATATGAGTCGTTATGAGGAACTGGTGCTTTTCAGAACTACCTTCACACACAGGTATACTGATATACGCACTCAAACGCACACACACATTCGTATATATATATATATATATATATATATATATATATATATATATATATATATATATATATATATATATATATATATATATATATATATATATATGAGAGAGAGAGAGAGAGAGAGAGAGAGAGAGAGAGAGAGAGAGAGAGAGAGAGAGATTGGTGGTGGCAACATGCCAAGAAACTGAACTTCTTTCAGGTTCTCTTGGAGTAAGGGCTGTGTGTTTATAGCTGTATCGTTTATCTTTTCTTGGTTTACATGATTAAACCACGTATCCTCGGTTGTTCATTACACGTGTTGTCTTTCAAGGTTTGGTTATTGCAAATCTTATGTAATTTTAGGAATCTGAAACTCTTGGTGGTGTTTGACATACTTTTTAAGGAGCTTCAACATTCTTTTAACTGTTGCATACGTAACTGAATTTGCAGGTTCAGAGCAACATTGTGTTTTGTTTGTGGTTATTAATAAACAGATCTCATGCCAAGAAGACTGTCTCAGAATAATCAAATCATCGTAACTTTTGCAGAATTGTCTTGCCTGATACGTTCGATACGGTCGACTGAAGTTAGAAGTAGGAAATAGAATATTGGTAAAAATTTATGGTCCCAATTTCCAAAAGCTAGGGAAGTAGGGTAAAATTTAGGATGTTAATGATTTTTTGTTTTAAAAAAGTTTAGATAAATGTTAAGAAAACCAAATTTCATGCTATCTGCTTTCTCCGGTTGCTATATCGTTCTGAGTAGACATTTATCTTTAGTGGAGGTAAACTCCAAAATTTTCCCTTTTCTTTGAAGCCCCCTCTGCAATATCCACTTCTATAAATTCAGTTTTATATTATTTCGTAAAACTAATAAAGAAATATTTTTGTTGGTTTATGTTTACCAAGTGCATGTATTGTATGCACACACACATACATGTATATATATGAAATTTTATCACATCACCGTGATTCATATACATGTATTAAGCTATAGATATCCTGTAATATCCAATTCGCTCTACCTCGGAATTAATATATTTTCATATATGTTAATCGAAGGGGAATTTACTACTGACCATATCGGGTGACTAATTTGTACATCTATTCATTACTAAAATCCCTTATGACTTGTAAATTCGGGATAGATAAAATGAGAAATTTGATTTAGAGCTCCACGAAAACTAACCATTTTCTACGATACAGCTGCTCGTTCTCTAAAGACAATATCAAATCAAAGTAAATATTTGTCTGTGTATCTCGATATTTTGAACTCATCACAGTCGCATCATTCAGATGTATCATGCCAACTAATATACATTTAATATTTTGTATATCTTGGCGCGTTTTTACTATGTATGTTCGGAAATATAAAATTATGTAAGTGTAGATAACATTTCCGGAAAGAGCGTCGCGTTTACCAATAAGCATCTCGATTTCTGAGTGCGGTTCTGGTCCAAGTGATAATGTTGTGCTTTGTGACGCATTTCCTTTTTCGGATGTTCGTACCGTTTAGTGAATTCGCGAAACTCCAATACCATAAGCAAGAGACTTGCCACCCTTATGAGAGAAAAATTTCAACGATTGCTTGTCATATGTGGGTCGCGAAGATTGGTACCCAAACGAACGGGAACCATCTCGACTGGGAGAGCAACAATGCCAGAACTCACAGATCTAGGTAAGGGAATTATTTTCCCATATTAGTGATATTGTAATTGGCGATATTCAGTTATATAAGAGCAGCAAGCTTGATTTTACTGCAGAGAGTTGTCGTCTGGCCCGTGACTGTTTAGGCTTGGGTGCTCACTGTTGTTCATCCTAGCGGTCGTTTGTTTTTTTGCCTC
>NC_061093.1:37621958-37639458 GCF_015104395.2 Macrobrachium nipponense
GTGTATGTATTTGTATGTTTTAAAAATAACATACATAGTTTTGTATATGAAAACACCTTATCAGACCTGTTGTTTTTTTTATGACTTCATACGTGCTTTTAATAACCGTGACTTTTTTCTTAAGAAAATTATTATTGTAAGAGCCATTTACTGTTGTAAATCCCCTTTCGTTTCGTATATAAGATACCTTGTTAATAATAATCCTCTTTACGTCAAGATTCTTATGGTCTCAGAGTAATCTTATTACTGGTAATATTCTTGTACCCATGAGATGTAAATAATTATCTTGTAAGATAATTATACCTTTTTGTCTTTAAAGAAGACATTTTATAATAATTTGAAACATCTTAATGGAAAGAGAGTCCAACAAAAGCTGTAATTTCGTTTAACAGTATTTCCATGAATGGA
Source organism: Macrobrachium nipponense (assembly GCF_015104395.2). Taxonomy (NCBI): domain Eukaryota; kingdom Metazoa; phylum Arthropoda; class Malacostraca; order Decapoda; family Palaemonidae; genus Macrobrachium; species Macrobrachium nipponense. Next base: position 37,622,367 of record NC_061093.1, read on the forward strand.
AGAATCTGTTTGCTTGTATCAAATAAGCAACGAATAAAACTGGCATGGAGGAACGTCCAAGTCTTTATTATTTCATTTCGAATTTGATACTTGATATAGGAGACCCATTCACCAAGAATTTCGCGAAATTGAAATTGGAGAAATACTATGCCATATAAGATTTAGCAAATTTAAAACATAAGAAAGAATATCTTCAGAGAATTATGGAATGGAAGTTACTGTATCATCATTAAATGTAATAAAAAAGAAATAATTAGCATTACGAATAAAGTAAAGTTTGCAGTTTCGTGAGCTTCAAAGTAACTTTTTGGAATTCGAATACTCCTTAACTTGTCCCATGCTGCTTGACAAATAGAAATGCGTAGAGGTGAGTCAAGTCAAGCCTTGAGTGGTTACAATTTCAGCTGGAAATTACTGGATAAGCTAGAACAAACACTCGAGAATGAAGCCGAGAAGTCTGATTTCCAGAGTTTGGTCATCAAAATGTTAATTTGGCTTGAGTCATATGTCAACAGCAGCCTGGATCTCCACCAAATTGGATGAAGGCTCTGGCCACTTCAGAGGCAGTCGCTTCGCTTGATCATTCAGGCGAATGCAAATCAAACACCCTTACTTGCCCTGCCTTGTTTTGAAGCTTAACTGTATGGGAAGGGGGGGGGGGGGGGTGGGGGGGGGGGTGGATGCAATGCTACGTGGAAGTACATCTCTATCTCTCTATACGAAAACTTCAAGTGTGGGTCAAATCAGGAGTCATGGAGCATTGTTGCCTAAATTATTAATTGTTTTTGAAATTTCTACTCTGCTTAACCTACTAATCTTTTTTTATTATTGCGTTTCCAAAACTTTTCTGCCATAGATATGAAGCTGACTAATCTGAATTATTTGATTTGGTAAAGAAAAACTGCATCCGTGATTTCTGGTTTTGACTTAAGGTCGTTTAGGTGAAGGATGAAATTAGTTTATAAGTCGATGTGTATATAAAAAAGATAAAAATTGTAAGTTAATATCTTGCCAAGTGGTTTTACTATATTAATACATATTATTGTTCGGTAGTTATAAAGCTCGATGGTAAATTCTTAATTAATAATGACTAAAGAATAGTATTTGAAATGTGTGTAGGGAATTGGTGTATAAAAGGAGTAAGCAATTTAGTATTATTCGGAAAAACCTTATTACTTTCTTAATAAAACCAAAGGCGTTATGAGTTTCACCATTTTATATTCAAACCAATATAAGAACTGACTTAGAAATATCCGTGACATTCTTTTTATTTATGAAATAATAAATGCTTGTTGTATAACTAAACTATACCTTTATTCCATAACTTTACTTGATCTATGATTCATTTGATGAAAGTTGATCTCGTCAATATTGTTTGCGTTATTATCATAAATATGTTCTCTGAATTTAGCGCTAACGTGAGACAACATAAAAAGTTATTATTAATTGTATTGATGTAGTATCAAGTAATGATAAATAGAAAATTTTAATTGACTCAGTATTATCATTCTGTCGATCTTTTTTTCCATTTATATTTGCAGTCAACCCAGTTTTCGAATCAGTTATTAAGAAAATATTAATTCCATATTTCATTGACGAGTTCTGAATATTTATCTTTTTATCAGGTCATGTTCTAGTTAGCAGTTCTATAATATGATGTGAATTTATTAGGTCATGTTCTAGTTAGCAGTTCTATGCTATAATGCGAAATACTATATCATGGACTTGATATATCAGGATAACTTCATTAAACACCACATCATATAATGCAAATTTTGGTAACCTTTATATTATTTGTAACCAATTTAATCTTGCTTTAATGCTATAAGCATCATAATATCAGATTTAATACATTTACCTACAATCATCACTCATAAATGGAATATTTCAAGATTTATAATGAATTTTGGTAAAAAAAAAAGAAGAAAAAAAAAAACGGTGCGTGTCGCTATGTTTATTTATCTAAGTTTTTTGGATACGTATTCCATGGAAGTTGCGATTTTGTCATTTGCGGTAAAATTCTCCGTCATATGAATTGCATGTGCTGTGGGAGAATAGTTCATTTTTCTTTCGATTTTATTTCCGTTTGTTCTGCTATACACCCGTATTACTGAAATGCATTTTGGTAAATTTTCATAGAGAACGCCTCCTTGGGTTTAATCCCCCTTGGACTCCTTCGACAAAGAAATCACGTCTGGGGGCTTTTAAGATTAGGGTCTCGAGCAAAGGAAGGAAAAAGTGCCCGCACTAGAAGCTCTCAACAAAACCTCTGCTCTGACCGAAAATTCCTGAATAATTTTAGAAGTGAACATATCTAAGAGCTTCGCTTTAGTTCTGCGTGCTGTGTTATTTAAGGTTTTCCCTGAAGAACGTTCAATATTTAAAAAAATAAATTGTTAAATATACATAGAGCTGAAAACCATGTACTACATTAGGTTCTAGCTTTGCAATTTTTTTTCGTGAATTCACCTCTCTCTCTCCTCTCTCTCTCTCTCTCTCTCCTCTCTCTCTCTCTCTCTCTCTCTCTCTCCTCTCTGATTTTTCCATTCTAAACCTTTTTTTCTTTTTTTTTTTACAGATACCTATGTTCTTGTCGGCATGATTAGCATGACAGCATTCTTAGATATAGATTTACATCAACTCTGCATATGGTTACGTGGGTTGACGGATCGCTTGTTGGATTGCTGCATGAAAATATCCACCCTCTTCATTCACGAAGATGAAAGGTAAATGCTTTTGTGTTTATATGTATGGTAGAGTCATTATCTCAACTAGATATCCATAGTAGGAACAAGAACAATTTCTTACATCTTCGGAACCGCCTCACTTAATGCCTTGGCCTTTCATATTTCCGAATTTGTGTTGCTGATGGCTGACCAAATAACTTTATCAGTGAGATTCCCATCTTTACAAGAGCAAAACAGGACCTCGTGCAATAAATATTGAATGTAGTCTTCGTTGGCAGTAGATAAAGCATTACATAGCAAACTGTTTTACTTATTATTAAGGCATGCTCTGCGCAGTCACCTAAAAGGTTTAACTTTATATATTGATTGTCTGGAAATTGTTTTACTGATTCCCTATTATTTTTTAGCCGTTTGGGGTCTTACCTACTTTTTATAGACAATTATTGTGATGTTCATACTCACTATTCATTGTTACTATTACTGCTACCTTAGCCATTAACTATACATACCCACAAACGCACAAACACACACACACACACACACCCACACACACACACACACATATATATATATATATATATATATATATAATATATATATATATATATATATATATATATATATATATATATATGTATACATACATATATATATATATATATATATATATATATATATATATATATATCTATAGATATATATATATATATCGTAGTTATTCGCCATCTCTGTCCTATTTTACCAATATATATATATATATATATATATATATATATATATATATATATATATATATATATATATAGTACACATATATATATATATATCATATATATATATATATATATATATATATATATATATATATATATATATATCGTAGATTCGCCATCTCTGTCCTATTTTACTAATGGGAAATGACCGAAATAAAGCGTTCACTTACCCAGTAATTACCATTGAATTGAAACACTTTCTATACCACATATAAAATGTGGTTGAATGTCTATTACTGAGAAGTATTTTCAAGAATTTGCTAGAACGAAAAGAATGTTATAATTGACATTATATTGATGCTTTGACATTTGAGCAGTAGTACAAATTAAATCGGATATCTACGTTCTGAGAGGATGATGACTTTTTAATTCATTATTAAGTTATTTAACTAACGATCCCTAGCATGATTTGATAGAGAATCCTGTTATTTTTATTTTGTAGTATTATTCTTCCCCAATATCTCAGTAGGAAAGAGAGCGTAGGTTAAGAGACACCACATTTTTATTGCGACGCGTTTCGTTGTTTCTTCATAACAACATTTTCAAGCCTAAAAAGAGACATTACAGTATTTTCAATGTAGTTACAAGAATATGTAATTATTGGCTGACAAAGCTGAGTAAAAGTAGCAACAATAAGATAATGGTTAAAATCTTTAAATAAATTGCACCAGCATACTAAAAAATAAATTATATAAGATCTTTAAAATAAATTACAACGGTATACTAAAAACGATAAGGTGGAGACAGAGATGAAAGTTTACACTACGAATGAATGACTGAATGATTTATATTAAAGCAAGGGATAAGATGAATTGTCAAGGTTTAAGATCTGGTTTCCTTAAAATATTTCTATTGACTCAGAGATTCTCAATAATGACTCTTCTCTAAAAGTACCAAGCACACTAAAATTTTCCAATCTTCTACCTGTATTACATTCCTCTACGTGCTGTAAAAATCGGTGATCTGGTTGGCTTGGCCAGCAAGCAACCAGTACGAGAGAATGCCATATGTTCGGAAGATCTTGTCCGGACCGACCGTTTTGACTGGCCAATACAGGTGGCGCTACAGGCATCACACTAGTAAATATAGGTGATGCCAGACAAAAGGTCTAAAAACAGTTTATCCTTATGGTTTAACAACACTTGGATAGTATGGTTGTTGGTAAATATTAACTTGGGGTTAATGTGGGGAAAGCTATAGGTAAACATATTTCTTAGTTCTCTTGTAACGTATTTAGAACAAGGATCACTTAAATGGAAATTTAAAATACATAGTTAGTTTATCACACTTGGTGTATTATTTTGCTATTTATACTAAGAGAAATATTTAGGAACTTTTTGATTTCTTTATATATTATGTTATTGGGATAGCCATTAATTTTTGAAATAGTTTAACAGAAACTTTATTTCTGAGTCAAATGCCTGCCAAGAGCTGCAGAGAGAAAATGCTCTATGTATTAAAGTCTTAATGTTATTTATTTTGAAGTTAAAGAATGTAGCACTTTGGAAATTCATTCCAAGACCGGTAAAAGTAGACTTTCTAAAAATGCTAAAATTTAAGAGTGACTTATTGTTGCGGTAGTTTTTTGTAATGCTTACATCTAAAAAGTTAAGAATATTATTTTCTTCATGTTCCACGGTAAACTGAATACATGCGTGTTTACTATTCAAGTAATAATGGAACCGCTGTACATGACTTAAATGCCTGAAAACCAAAAATGTGTCGTCAACATACCTGTGATAAACGATTGGTTTCAACTCTAGGGGAGCCATCGTTTTTCATGAAAACAAAGAAATATGTTGGCCATTGGGGCTGAAAGTGGAGATCCCATGGCGAAACCCTCAAATCGTTTGTAGTGCAAATTATTGAAATAAAAAGTTGATTATCGTTTATGCATAAGTTGAGAAGAGTTTTAAAAGCATTTCTTGAATATTTCTCACCTGTTCAGTGTTATAAATAGAGTTTAAAACTATATCAATCGTTTCCTTATAGGAACGTTTGTGAAAAGGGAGGTGATGTCAAAGCTTGCTAGCACCGCACCTTCGGGTATTTTCATAAGAATTGATGATGTTCTTGAACTCATACGTATTTTTTTTAATGTATACTGATTTTCTGTCAAAGGCTGTAGAAAACTTATTAAAAAGAAAAATTTCGCTAGTTTGTAGGATGGTGCTTTAAAGGCAGACAGAATGGGTCTTAATGGTATTCCACTTTTATGAACTTTTGGTAGTCCGTACAATATTGGATGGTGAACTCCCACTTACAAACTTGTTATATTCTTCTTCACTGATCGAATCATTCTTTCTGAGCTTTCTTAGTTGGTAATTGATCTTGTCTTCTGTATTCAAGTTTTGTTTTATATATATCTTCTTGAGGACACTTCATAAATTTTGAACTGTCAGAGAGAACAGTTTCAGCCCCAATGGCCAACATATTTCTTTGTTTTTCATGAAAAACGATGGCTTGATGATTGTCCCCTTGAGTTTAAACCAATTGTTTATCACAGGTATGTTGACGACACATTTTTGGTTTTCAGGCATTTTAAGTCACGTACAGCGGTTCCATGATTACTTAAATAGTAAACACCCATGTATTCAGTTTACGTGGAACATAGAAAATGATATTCTTAACTTTTTAGATGTAAGCATTACAAAAACTACCGCAAACAATAAGTCACTCTTAAATTTTAGCATTTTTAGAAAGTCTACTTTTACCGGTCTTGGCGGAATGAATTTCCAAAGTGCTACATTCTTTAACTTCAAAATAAATAACATTAAGACTTTAATACATGAGCATTTTCTCTCTGCAGCTCTTGGCAGGCATTTGACTCAGAAATAAAGTTTCTGTTAAACTATTTTCAAAATTAATGGCTATCCCAATAACATAATATATAAAGAAATCAAAAAGTTCCTAAATATTTCTCTTAGTATAAATAGCAAAATAAATACACCAAGTGTTGATAAACTAACTATGTATTTTAAATTTCCATTTATAAGTGATCCTTGTTCTAAATACGTTACAAGAGAACTAAGAAATATGTTTTAAGTATAGTTTTCCCCACCATAACCCCAAGTTAATATTTACCAACAACCATACTATCCAAAGCGTTGTTAAACCATAAAGATAAACTACCTTCAGACCTTTTGTCTGGCATCACCCTATATTTACAAGTGTGACGCCTGTAGCGCCACCTATATTGGCCAGTCAAAACGGTCGGTCCGGACAAGATCTTCCGAACATTATGGCATTTCTCCTCGTACTGGTTGCTTGCTGGCCAAGCCAACCAGATCACCGATTTACAGCACGTAGAGGAATGTACTACAGGTAGAAGATTGGAAAATTTTAGTGTGCTTGGTACTTTTAGAGAAGAGTCATTATTGAGAATCTCTGAGTCAATAGAAATATTTTTAAGGAAACCAGATCTTAACCTGACAATTCATCTTATCCCTTGCTTTTAATATAAATCATTCAGTCATTCATTCGTAGTGTAAACTTTCCATCTCTGTCTCCCACCATTCTGTTTTTAGTATACCGTTGTAATTTATTTTAAAGATCTTATATATTTATTTTTTTAGTATGCTGGTGCAATTATTTTAACGATTTTACCATTATCTTATTGTTGCTACTTTTACTCAGCTTTGTTAGCCAATAATACATATTCTTGTAACTACCATTAAAATACTGTAATGTCTCTTTTAGGCTTGAAAATGTTGTTATGAAGAAACAACGAAACGCGTCGCAATAAAAATGTGGTGTCTCTTAACCTACGCTCTTCTTTTCCTACTGAGATTGAGATTTCCAAAACATCTGTCTACTTTCACTGTATCCGACAGAAGATATGATGCCCAGAACTACCAGAAGACGTACGGAAATAATGGGAAAAGCTGGCAAAGCAAGAGTCAAAGGCTTCATTGGACGTGGACTTTCTGAAAAGATGCTTTTCACAGAATATTATGCCGAAATTTTTAAGATTTAAAGTGTATAGAATGAACCTCATCCAATCGCCCGCTTATGAGGATTGCCAACACACTCTTTTATTGCAAGAAATCGACCACAAACGGAGACTGTCTGCCCAACTGAAGCAGGACATCGGCGCCATTGAGGACAGGGTCAGGAATGCCCTTAGCAATCTTGATTTCACTCATGTGAAAAATGTTATTCAAAACTCCATCCTGAGGTATATGAACACGTAACAAGTGTTCACAGAAGGAAGTTTGTCACTGGGGAGGATCATTGTTCGACCTAAACCGTAACACGAGGACAAGTGCATTCACAATTACTCCAACTATGTACTCAACAGCAGAGAAAAGTTTCTGTTATCACTAGGAATGAACTTCTGCCTCCCTTTGTTCAAGTACCCAAGAAGTCCATTTTGCTGTACTTCGAACACTTCTCTACCGACTGAGGCAACAACCCATCTATAAAAGAGAATTTAGGGAGTGCGTGAATAATGTAAGAAGCATTATCACTAAAAATTCCAGTTTTTTCGTTATTCGTTTAACACAATTTCCACTAGGGATATGGATATACTTGAAGGATTGAAAATAAATAAAAACATTGTGATATCTAGGCCCGATAAGGGTAACGGCGTTGTCATATTAAACAGAGCCGATTATGTTGAAAGATGGAAACTGTTCTCTCTGACAGTTCAAAATTTATGAAGTGTCCTCAAGAAGATATATATAAAACAAACTTGAATACAGAAGACAAGATCAATTACCAACTAAGAAAGCTCAGAAAGAATGATTCGATCAGTGAAGAAGAATATACAAGTTGTTTGTAGTGGGGGAGTTCACCATCAATATTGTACGGACTACCAAAGTTCATAAAAGTGGAATACCATTAAGACCCATTCTGTCTGCCTTTAAAGCACCATCCTACAAACTAGCGAAATTTGTTTTTAATAAGTTTTCTACAGCCTTTGACAGAAATCAGTATACATTAAAAATACGTATGAGTTCAAGAACATCATCAATTCTTATGAAATACCCGAATGTGCGGTGCTAGCAAGCTTTGACATCACCTCCCTTTTCACAAACGTTCCTATCAAGGAAACGATTGATATAGTTTTAAACTCTATTTATAATAACACTGAACAGGTGAGAAATATTTCAAGAAATGCTTTTAAACTCTTCTCAACTTATGCATAAACGATAATCACTTTTATTCAATAATTTGCACTACAAACAATTTGAAGGTTTCGCAATGGGATCTCCACTTTCAGCCCCAATGGCCAACATATTTCTTTGTTTTCATGAAAAACGATGGCTTGATGATTGTCCCCTTGAGTTTTTAAACCAATTGTTTATCACAGGTATGTTGACGACACATTTTGGTTTTCAGGCATTTAAGCACGTACAGAGCGGTTTCCATGATACTTAAATAGTAAACACCCATGTATTCAGTTACCGTGGAACATGAAGAAAATAATATTCTTAACTTTTTTAGATGTAAGCATTTACAAAAACTACGCAAACAATAAGTCACTCTTAAATTTTAGCATTTTTTAGAAAGTCTACTTTTACCGGTCTTGGAATGAATTTCAAAAAGTGCTACATTCTTTAACTTCAAAATAATAACATTAAGACTTTAATACATAGAGCATTTTCTCTCTGCAGCTCTTGGCAGGCATTTGACTCAGAAATAAGTTTCTGTTAAACTATTTCAAAATTAATGGCTATCCCAATAACATAATATATAAAGAAATCAAAAAGTTCCTACAATATTTCTCTTAGTATAAATAGCAAATAAATACACCAAGTGTTGATAAACTAACTATGTATTTTAAATTTCCATTTATAAGTGATCCCTTGTTCTAAATACGTTACAAGAGAACTAAGAAATATGTTTAAGTATAGTTTTCCCCCACATTAACCCCAAGTTAATATTTACCAACAACCATACTATCCAAGCGTTGTTAAACCATAAAGATAAACAAACTACCTTCAGACCTTTTGTCTGGCATCACCTATATTTACAAGTGTGACGCCTGTAGCGCCACCTATATTGGCCAGTCAAAACGGTCGGTCCGGACAAGATCTTCCGAACATTATGGCATTTCTCCTCGTACTGGTTGCTTGCTGGCCAAGCCAACCAGATCACCGATTTTACAGCACGTAGAGGAATGTAATACAGGTAGAAGATTGGAAAATTTTAGTGTGCTTGGTATTTTAGAGAAGAGTCATTATTGAGAATCTCTGAGTCATAGAAATATTTTTAAGGAAACCAGATCTTAACCTTGACAATTATCTTATCCCTTGCTTTTTAATATAAATCATTCAGTCATTCATTCGTAGTGTAAACTTTCCATCTCTGTCTCCCACCATTCTGTTTTTAGTATACCGTTGTAATTTATTTTAAAGATCTTATATAATTTATTTTTTTAGTATGCTGGTGCAATTTATTTTAAAGATTTTAACCATTATCTTATTGTTGCTACTTTTACTCAGCTTTGTCAGCCAATAATTACATATTCTTGTAACTACCATTAAAATACTGTAATGTCTCTTTTAGGCTTGAAAATGTTGTTATGAAGAAACACGACAAACGCGTCGCAATAAAAATGTGGTGTCTCTTAACCTACGCTCTTCTTTCCTACTGAGATTGAGATTTCCAAAACATCTGTCTACTTTCACTGTCTTCCCCCAATAATTGTAGTTCATGGTTATCTAGATAACAGAATATGACAGAGCTTGATTGCCGCAGGTCGTCATACCACGAAAGGTCTCGAGCGCTGGTCTTTTAAGAGGACTTAAATCCCTATATGTGAATAAAACTCAAGTAAAAGTCATATAGACTATACTCTGTTTTTTTTTTCCATCTGTCCATCCGCCTGTGGTGCTTTCGCATGGTATCACTGCGTTCCGGGCTTAAAATAGTTACGCTATGTGGAAGTTTTAGGTAAATAAAAGGATATGTGGGTGTACATTTGCAACGGAAAAGTGTTTTAATAATTTATTGTATGCGAATTACACCGTTAATATTCGAAATAAGATATTATTTAAAGCCCGGGACGCAGTGTTACCATGCGCAAACACCACAGGCGGATGGACAGATGGAAAAAAACAGAGTATAGTTTTATGATGAACTTTCTATGTTGACACTTCACATCTTAAACATAAAAATAATGAATGCAAACGACACCTACGGTTTTAGTAGCGAATTAAGATGAAACTAATAAAGACAAGAGTACATTTGCTTAAGAGGCTATGAAGTGGAATTTAATTTACGCAGAATCATGGATGAGGCTTTCCTAGGAAAATGTCGAGGAAAAGTAGTGTTTATGTAACTGCTACAGTATTTGTTCATTTTACTTGCTCAAGACTTGAACGTCTGATATATACCTTAAAATATAAATAGTAGTTGCCTTTCTTTCCTCTAATATAATTTAACTATTAACAATTGTCAAAAATATTAAGGTAAATGTGCGCAGATGATTTTACAATTGTATTGCTTTATATAGCCGCCAAATTAAGTTTACATTGTCAAATGATGAATTTCAGTCGTGAATAGCGGCTATATTTACAATTTCAGTGGATACTGTGAAGACTGACATCATCATATTATTATCTTGAATAATTTCAGAATTTAACCTGCGTTCATTAGTTTCCAAGATGTCACATTAATAGAAAAAAAATTTGTATTTTCTCCAGTGTTCCAGCGGACAGCACATGTTATTCCTGAATTCCTGGATAAAGAACTACAGGTAAGTACTTATGGTGTCCAGCTCACATTTTGTACACTACTTGCTAACCTTGAATCAGGGGGTTCGTTAAGCTGATGATATGACTTACATGTATGCAAAGAGATTAACACACACACATTATATATATATATATATATATATATATATATATATATATATATATATATATATATATATATATATATGTGTGTGTGTGTGTGTGTATGTATTATGTATGTATGTATGTATATAAAAGCCTCGCTATATTTCTGCAAGAAGTTAATAAGAGAATGTCTTCATGGGATAGAAAACGCTTAGCACATAAATATCAGTTTTCCTTTTCTCCATTGTCTCAAAACTCTGCAAGACTCAGTTCGTGTGCGTGACAGTATGATAAAAGATTATGTTTGATTTAGGTCATCGCGACTGTGATTAACCGAGATTTGAGGGCTTAAGCCTGATTATGAAAGATTACATGTAACAGGTCACACTGGATCAGTTCTTACTTCCACGAACAAACATTTACATTATTATTCCGGATTTTCCAGATTAGGAAAAAAGGTTGTGTGATTTTTTTGAGTTAGAATGATACTTCGTACGTGAAACGAAGTCGTATTTCGTTTATCATTTCTTTTTTATGCAAAGCACGTAGAAGATATCGAAGATTTTTTCTGAGTTTCCTCTTGAAACCCATTAACGGTTTTTAAATAGGGATTAATCTCATTTTTAAATTGACAAATATGTTTTCAAAGGGTTTTTATTTTCTTAACCTAGCGACAGCCGATTCCGCTGAAACTAATAGTCCTTGGCTGATGCTCTTTCTGCTAACCACCCAACAGGTTGAAATTCAAGGGCATACTAGTCAGTCGACCTGATATTGAAACGTTAAGGGAATATCACTACTGATACTACTGATACGGTAACACAAGGCTCTGTAAAGTAAATGAGGTTTACGTACAAACTACTTACAAGATAAAGTACATTGGCTAAATAAGAAACGTGTTAATAAATGCAGTTGGCTCATTTCCTCAACAGGTGATTTTTAATATCGCCATTGAACTTTCAATTACAGTTTACTTTTTCATATAGTTAAAAATGTATCAATTATTAGTTTGGATGGCTGTCCCTTTTCGTTCTATAATCAAGGAGAACTATATAGCAGTGACACGCAACCACTCATAACATATATCATTTCTGTGCTTTTTCTTCCACATCCACAAATTTTAACTCGTTATCAGCCACCCTTCTCACAGTTCTTATTCAAGTTGATCTGGGTCACTTAACTCCCCTGGTTCCCATGAAAGCCCAGCTGGCGATATTTGCAGGTACTTATTTAATAAGAAGTTTTAGTGGATAATTCGTATTTTGCTGGCAATGACCAGAGATTTGATGGCGATATGTGGAGCAAGGGAGACATGAGAGAGACAAATCTCAGGAAGCAATCCAGTGATTCTAGCTGCATACGTAACACCTCTAGTGCGGACGTCAAAAGCCATACTTCTTTGAACAACTGTAGTAGTTTTGTAGTAGGAAATTAAAGTAATAAGGTAGGATGTTCGCGAACATTTGCCTTACGAAAAATTAATTGCGAAAAATTAATATTATTAGATAAGTCTTTATTATGAGTCCAAGAACTGATGAAAAAAAATACATTGATGCATAACTGGGAACAGCAGATACTGAAAAGGAAAACACACAGAGAGAGAGAGAGAGAGAGAGAGTCAGGTGGGCGGCGGCGTGCGGACAAGGGAATAACCTTCCTTTGTCGACAGGATATTGCCTAAAATTCTTTATATCTTCCACCTCGATCCCTAAGGATTCCCCTACTTGTAATGTATGGCAGCGAAGGGCGACGTTGAAGGGCTCTCATAAGGGGAAAGGTACAGTAGTTCCACGAATTGTTTATCATTGTCAAATTGGTAAGTTTCTTGTACTAGTTGGAAGAAGTAATACATTTCCATTCCGAGGAAAAAGGTGAACATCAATTATAACACTCAAAACTCAAGGTGAATAGGTTTCTTTTTCAAAGATAGACTTTTAACGCATCAGATTTTCCTGCATGATAAGCGTATATATACACGCGCACACACGCACACACACACACACACACACACATATATATACCGTAAATATATATATAAGTATATATATATATAATATATATATATAAAATATAATATATATATATATATACCATATATAATATATATATACGTATATATATATATATATATATATATATATAATATATATATATATATATATATATATATATATATATATATATATATATATATTATATATATATATATATATATATATATATATAGTTACTATATTATATATATATATATATATATATATATATAATATATATACGTATAATAATATATATACGTATAATTAATTATATTATATAATTATATATATATAATATATATATAATTATATATATATATATATATATGTATATATATACGTATATATATATATATATATTATATATATATATATATATACATATATATATATATATATATATATATATATATATATATATATATTTTAATATATATATATATGCCACCATACAAGACCAACCCAGGTATGTAAGCAGCCTTAATGCCTTCAACTTGGGGCACTCAAAAGTGATATGTCTTACTTGCTGTAGTATCTCATTCTATTCGTCCAGTAAATTGACGACATTAATATTAAAACTTTACCTTATTTTATGACAGCATATATAACACAATTTCATTCTTCATTCTAAATTCCTGGCATTTCAGAGGGGTGGCTTGATCCCCCTAGTTAGTCAGGGGATTAATTTTATTCTTGTCATAAGGATAGTTCTATAAATTCACAAGTGAAACGGGATAGCTTTGCCATTCTATACCTAAGAGTTTTGTTGTATTGATGCATTATTTTTACTTGTTCCATAACACCCGCCCCCCCCCCAAAAGAAAAAAAAATTAATTAAGTCTTTGATAAAATGCATGCATAAACAACCCTGATTCTAGCTAGATGCAGCCCTTCGTGGTGAGGAAAATAGGCGAAGGAAATTGTAATGAAACATTATGAGGTAATTATGAAAAAATTAATTTCCAATTTGGAAAATTGCTCGTATGCACTCGGTAAGCTTTTACCTCCAGATGTGTCACTGAGCAGAATTTATATGTTTATAGTTTCAAAATGTTTTAAAATAGTTCGTTAGGTACCACACTTTATGAAAATTAGTATATCTTTCTTTCTCATTTTTTCCCGTGTGAGATAACTTTTCTAAAAGTGCTTCAACCTTTTAAACTAGACATCAAACAGTGACCCGCCAAGGATACAAAACTTTACTAATTAACATTTCGCACACGGGGACTTTTTATTCTCTTTCATTGTTATGTATGACTTACAAATTAAAACCATTTTCATTCATGGTGTAGCATGCTGAGCATATGAAACAGGCCTCAATATTATTAATCGACTTTCTCTTTAGCTGTCATTTTACAGATAGGCTACAAATAACTTAGAAGAGAAGGTAATGAATTTCAAGACTCTATACATTAAATGGATGCTTTGTAGTTTCCTCCTTCACTCTATAAGTTTCGTTTATTGATTTCTTTCCGCATCATTTACTTAGTCTGAGGCAAGAGGGGAGCTGGTTGCTGACCCAAACCTTGAATGTAAGGTGAATGAGACTAAGAAATAATAACATCAGGTGTTAGTACTAATACTAATAATAATAATTAGCAATAGACCTGTTGAAGGTGATAGCTGCATCAACGGCATTCATTTTGTATACAGTTTCCTCTATTTCTCTAATAACAATAATAATGATAATAATATTAGAAGGAGACCCTCTTTCAAACAGGTATTATTGAAAGATTATTGATGCATCAGTTGCATTTTACTTGTAATTAGTCTCTATTTTTCTAATAACTGCTCTCTCTCTGCCATTACAACTGGAGAGTATTGCACCGATATGATTAATTTGGAGGAGTCAGTTTCGTGGATATTATATTGCAATAAATTTATTTATTATAGAAAGTAAATAAGTGAGTCAATGTTGGGTTTATTCGAATTATTGTATTGGCCAACGTTTCTCTCGCTATCATCCGAGTATGATCACGGCAGTGGGTCGGAGTAGACTGTAGATGTATTGTGCTGTAAGGGGGTGGGGGAGGGGGATAGGATAAGACGAGGATTCTGTTACAACCGATTTAAAGCCCAGCTGGGTCCCCCGGAAGGAAGGTAAGGTTTGGAAGGGGGAATTTGGGGGTTGAAAGGGAGGGCTTAGGGAGAAGAATAAAGACTGGGGCAGACCCATTTGTCTTGTAGTGCTTAATGTAGTCCTTGTGGTCTTTTTTTTTTTATCGTGGTTATTAATTCATTATCTTTTTGTAATTAATGTGAAAAAGGCTCCGACACTGCATCGTTCCCCCTCTAATGGGGAAAGGGAGGGAGGACTGTCAGGATCTTTTAGAAAAATACAGACGACTATTTGCAAGTTAAATGCAGTTGATACAGAAATATCTTATCATTATTTTTGGACTATTCTTTTTCAAACATGTCTATTACTTTTGATTCTAAGACACATCTTATATCTTTATTTATCAGATAATTCAAATATTCATATTTCTTAAATGAATGATTGTGTAGATGCGTACACATACACACACATATGTTTGCTGATTTGCGTGAGTGTGCATGTGTTTGCGCGTGTCTGAGTGCAAAGCTAAATGAAGAGTGAAATATCACGACTTGACTTGAGTAATTCCTTGTAAAGAGGCTAGTTTCTATACGGCCATTGGTAATATTTTTGTCAGCTATATCCATTCAGTTTCTTAAGGAAAGCATTGTGATGAAGACCTTCATTACACCAGTAGGTATGTCCACTGTTGATTATATATTTCGTTAAAGCTAAAATTGTAGTAACTGTATAAATTAGTTTGCCAACGACGAGATGAATACCTCGAACTATTGCATCACTCTTCATGAAATGTTACTATTCTCAGGCACACTATCACATTTTAATTGTTTGTTTGTTTGTACGGAGTTTTTACGTTGCATGGAACCAGTGGTGTTTCAGCAACGGGACCAACGGCTTTACGTGACTTCCGAACCACGTCGAGAGTGAATTTCTGTCACCAGAAATACACATCTCTAACCCCTCAATGGAATGCCCGAGAATCGAACTCGTGGCCACCGAGATGACAGGCTAAAGACCATGCCGGTCACGCCACTGAGGCGCTTATATTTTAATTGTATAACACTGATAATGAATGAATACTTGAAGGCTTGTCGCTCATTCCGCATACAGAGACAGAGAGAGACAGAGAGAGAGAGAGAAAGAGAGAGAGAGAGAAAGAGAGAGAGAGAGAGAGAGAGAGCATGCTTACATCTGTACTTATTTTTTAGGTGAATGTACGTTATCCACCGGCCACCCCCCCACGCCCCCATGTCATTCTTAGTTTTTACTCTACTAAATAAAATCCACCGATTGTCTGGAGCTGTAAAAATATGAACATGTTGAGATACATTATCCTTTCCAACTACTCATGGCTTCCCTAAAAGAAATTCATTCATTCCACTAAGTTTTCTAATGCTAAATGATTTCTGTAACATTTTTTACTGTGAGGTACGCAATCCTCCTAATACAGTTACTTTTCCCTAATTTATTGGTTTGACAATAAATTAGGTTATTGACATTTGATTTATATATATATATATATATATATATATATATATATATATATATATATATATATATATATATATATATTTACAGTATTACCTTGTGAAATATCACTGATTTAGCAGGTGAGTAAACATTAAAGCAAACAGAAATTCCAGTGAAACAGAGTACCCCAACTCTCACGACTAAATCAGACTTTGAGAATGGAGTAATGTAGCAGTGATATATCACAATGAGACTGCACGTTTTTCGTATAAAAAAACAG
>NC_061093.1:37649458-37671958 GCF_015104395.2 Macrobrachium nipponense
TATATATATATTTATATATATATATTATATATATAATATTATTTTTACTCCTTAGCTTAATAATGTAAAGACAATAATTTCATGGTTTCAATGAAAATTCATTTAATTAATTTTTTATTTACATTCGTAGTCCATCCATGAATTATTATTATTATTATTATTATTATTATTATTATTATTATTATTATTATTATTATTATTATTATTATTAGCAAACTTACTCATCTACGATGGGTGATAAAATACGGGTGCAGAAGTGAAAAATTTATAAGTACTATTTGTTCAGGAATATTAAAATAAGGGCGATTACACGAATAGTCTCTCTCTCTCTCTCTCTCTCTCTCTCTCTCTCTCTCTCTCTCTCTCGTAATGTAATTCAAGGGACGATCACTGAACGCAGAGAAATTCTTATTAATTGTTGTTTCCCCTCTTTTAATGATATTCTCTCTCTCTCTCTCTCTCTCTCTCTCTCTCTCTCTCTCTCTTAAAGTAAGTGAAGGGACGATCAATGAACGTAAAGAAGTTCGTATTCATTATTGTTTACCCTCTTTTAATGATTGTCTCTCTCTCTCTCTCTCTCTCTCTCTCTCTCTCTCTCTCTCTCTCTCTCTCTCTCTCAATGTAAGTCAAGTAACGAAGACGGTGATGGGATTATCGGATTACTTAGCTCTCAAATCACAAATTATCTCCTCTCTCTTTCTCTCTCATTTTTCGATAGCAAGATAAAATTATGAAATTGTAGTGCCTTAATGTTGTTAAATGGCTCTCTCTCTCTCTTGTCGGTGACTTTCATTTAACGGAATAGGTATCTTGATTGGTTCGTTTCTTTGTCAATTTCTTTGCACGGTGATACGAATAATATCACCGTTATGCCTACTGATAAATGCTCTTATAATCTTGTGTCTTCCAAAAAAGAGTAGAAAGTAGGAACTTGTCAGTTTCGTTTTTATTATGTCCATTGGCAGGATCGAAATTCCGAAGCAACATCATCGGGCAGTACTTCTTCAACGTTATTTTGTGCACTGGCAGTCTCGATGGATTTAAGTTATTCAAAAAATTTTTGCGGATATTGATGATAATTTTCATCTTCTATTGTGTCCGAGCTGAAATATTCGCGACTTTCTCCGGGGAAGTTGTACAGAAATTATGTATGAAAAATAGTAAAGTAACTAAGTTTACGGGAATAACCAGCCTCGTTTCACTTCCAGAAACAGCTCTGTTTCAGGGAATCCCTTCTCACCCCCACCCCCTACAAAGGAGGGAGGTAGGTTGGATGAAACCCCATTACAAACCATCTTAGGGGTCCCCACCATAACCCTGCCAAGTTTCATGCCCATCTGACCAGCCGTTTTGGCCGTGATTGAATGACAGACAGACCGAACAGACAGACAGACAGACAGACATTACGCCCCATTATAGTAGATGATTATTATTATTATTATTATTATTATTATTATTATTATTATTATTATTATTATTATTATTATTATTTATTTGTTTATTTATTTATTTATTTATTTATTTTATTTGGTTTTCATGGCATCAAAACAAAATCCAATATTATGCAAAATGTAGAAGTTACTCCCGAAACATATACGACAGTCCAGTTCATTTTGTGAATGCATTTCTTCAATTATCCGTTTTCTAGTGAGACAATTTCATCGACTATAAAACTGTTTAATAGCATTCACATAACAGAAACAGTAAACGTAATGAAAGTAATTAAAAGAACTGTAAATGTAACTAAACCTAAACTATCGAAAGTGGCTGTTATCAAAACTCACGGGACAGTTTAGAATTCACTATCTCAGTTTAGATTTAGGATGATTTTGATTTATTTGATATTTTATTATGTGGATTCATGTACGAGTGATTATGACAGATACACAAATTAATTTCGGTTCACCTTTTTGCATTAACAATTTTGAATGGTATTCAGAAAATATATATTTTTTATCTATTCCAATTTGTTATTTTACCGCTGAACCAAATTAATTCATTTTTTTTCCTTTGATGTTTTCCATAGAAAATTTCTGCCCAAATATTCTTGTTGAGGATATTTTAATTTTCGGACAATATAATATATATACTGCGTTCTCTTTTATATGCCACAATATATAAATATTTCTCGTATAATTTTTTTCAAATCCAAACTGAAGGACGTTTCTGGCTTTTGTCAATATTATGGCCATAATGGAACAGCCGTTATTGTAAAACGCATAAACCACCAAAATTAAATTTAACCTTTGCAAATTGTTTTGAAAATGTGTGAGTTCTTAATGAAAAAGTCAGTCACTTCAGAACGATTTTTAAGGAAATGACATTCAAGTATTTGAAAAACGAATATAAAGGATCAGGAGAAGAAAACTAGGACACATGTGGAGGTAGATAAAGAATGAATTGTAAAAATATACCTCAGAAAACTTTTAAATTTACTGGGAGTATTTTTCGTTGTACTTCTATCCAGTTCCCAGTAACAAAAAGCTCAGAGTTTAAAAAAAAATATTTTTTCGGAATAGTTATATTGTATTGACTTTTTCTTACCTGGAAATTTATAAAATGGAATAAATAATACTTCAGAACAGATGATTGCAGATAATACAGTCATTTCCTCTTGTATTAGACTGAAGTGAAGGAAGAGGGACATATGTTAGGAAGGTATGCAACATACATTAAATATGACTGCTATTTACATTATACAAGGATTAGGCACACTACACCACTGGGGGAAAAAAAAAAAAAAAAAAAAAAAAAATGAACAAAATATTTTGAATATTTCAGTAACCGACATCTAAATGCAGTTGCATCTCTGGACGGGAAATATTAATAACTTATTAATGCACGACACCTCAAAATGATCTGACTACATGAATTGAATAACTGGTGTGAATTAAACCACTGGATTTGAGCTGATCTTTGTGGCCTCATGTTGAGGTTGGGTTAAGCCTGAGGTTGCGAAAAGGTTATATGAACATGGAACTTTTCAAGATGATTTAATTTAAATTGTAAAACAAAAGCCAAATTTCTAGAGTTATTGAACAATATTATGTATCTTGACGTGAACACGGAAGCAGTACAGCAGGCAAATAAATATTTGAGATCAACGTTTGTAATTAACCAGAGACAAAAACCTATCCAAATAAAACCTCCTAACAGGTCTAGAATGCTAATTATAGCTAGGTGGTAAACATAGGTCTATTAGCTCAGCCTTGGATTCGTCAGATATCAGGTGTTTATGCAAATGTACTTATTAGAATGCAAAAAAAAAAAAAACTTTGTATGATATACCTATGGAACTGGTGATAACTGGATATATAATTTTGTAATTCCCGATATAGTCGTTATTAGGAAAGGTAATAAATATGAGATATGAATTCAGTTTTGCTATTTTAGTACTTTCCTTGAACATTTTTAACGAAATAAGGTATAGAATTATTTTTAGTGTTGTTCTATTTAGGGAGGTATGTCACCGTTATGAAGCTTTGTGTGTGTGTGTGTGTGTGTGCGTGTAACTAGTTTTCTATATTCCGAACCCACTTGATAGAAGACGACCGTAAAACTTTTGTTTCTGAAATAGCTTTTGTGTGAAATTTACGAACTATGTTTTCATCTTATATCATTTATCTATTTGTTTATTTGTATATGTTTAAAATTTACTAATTTTGAACCCCAATAATATCATATGTTCTAAAAGCACCATCTAGAAGCAATACAGAAATAATAGAAAATAAATCGGGTTCAACAAGCAATTATAAAAATTCCCATACCCCAAGGAAAATTAAAAAAAAACAAACATGAATGAAGTATGTGAATAGTAAAAAAAATATTAACTATAGATTACACCTAAAATTAATTAGTAAATACTATTTCGTGGTAGTAAATGTTCACAACTAACCTATCATATCAGCCATAAGCTGAATAACTTATATTATGCTGTTGCAGAATCCGTTTTACTGTAGCCCAATACTTTTTATTTATTTGGATCTTTAAAAAAGAGCATTCCATTACGTTACTCGAGCAGAACAGCGTTTATTTCAATTCCGGGTCAGTGTCAGAACGCACTAACAAGGTTTGGTCAACATGAGTTTTTTTCTGTTTAGGTTGTTCAACTGCAATGGGACTGAAATCAGGTAATCTTTTCTCTTGTTAAAACTGGAAGTTTGGCAAAATGTCAAGCAGTAACAAGATACATACACACACACACACACACACACACACACATATATATATATATTATATATATATATATATATATATATATATATATAATATATATATATATATATAGATAGATAGATAGATAGATAGATAGATAGATAGATATATTACTTGAATGAATACAGAAACTCTTATTTTTACTAATTACCGAGAAAATATAAAGTAATGGTCTTTATATTTCATCCGTCATTGTTAGGTAACTGTTAATAATTAACATATATTTTGTTGAGTCCGTCTAGATCTGTGGACCGAGATAAAAGTCCTCGTAACAAACGACGGGATATCCCTTATCAAGGGCAGGCTCTCGATAGCGAATTCAATTTCAGTTCAAGTTAATTTATATGTCCATCGGAAGAATTATTGAGGAAACAAGCTCAGAGTTTCGAGCAACAGAACCTTAACCCTTTAACCGTTTAGTACGTATATATACGTAGTACGCCAACGCTACCTGAGCCGTTAAGTACGTATTTATATCGGAGAGCAGATGTTTTTGACCGTGACGTTTAGTACGTATATATACGATTGATTTTTCCTGCCTTTCTTTCAAGGTAAATCCTCTATAATGTATTCTCTCTAGGTCCTAGGAAGTGTTGTTGACCTTATCCAAACAAAAACGCTTCCTCCCGAACCCCTTTATATCATAATTTTCCTGATTTTGTATATCTAAAGCGGGAATTCGCCAATCACTTGGCTGAGTCGCTATGTAGCGAGAGAACACGTCGCTGGCTGGTCGTTCATTTACACGGAATTTTGGTCTTTCAACGCAGGGAGTAAAAGGGCTATAATCCTTTCTAAGCCAACTTAGCATCGGCCGTGAGTTGTTTTCGTCTGTTTTCTTTTCCAGCTCTAGCGCAAATGAAATGCGATAAGTACGTACTTGTAGTTTATTGACATTTTTCCCACTGAAATATAAAAAAATGTATTGGAACGTTACAGAACAAAAAGTTAGATGTAGAACGCACAAACTTTCATTCATGAAACAATACTCTAAATGAAAGTTATGTACAAAATTCTTACACAACAAACATTGTTGAAAATTCATCCGACAGTGAGAATGATGAAAACGAAAACAGGGCTAGCAAGGTGAAGACAAGAAAGTAAGATATGTGAATGATTGCCATAATTTCCTGTCCTAAGAGATTTTAGTCGTGTAGAGAGAGAGAGAGAGAGAGAGAGAGAGAGAGAGAGAGAGAGAGAGAGAGAGAAAGAGAACTGTTTTCTTTGTATTCTACTGTACCCTCCTTTGAACACTGATGCCATATACAGAAATTCGAACCTAACAATTTTGTCATTGATAAAGATATTTATATATATATGAATATGTATGAGTGCTATGTATGTAATTACATTTATAGTGCACACAGAAACACTTCTCGACTTACAATCTCAATACAGATAAGCTGCATCCCACAATTGGGGGTTCGTTAATCTGGTCATAAAATCCTACTTATCCTCCCCGGGACGTCCAGAAGAAAGAGGTTCCGGGACAGGCCATCGCTTTGAGGAAAAATAACAGTATTTTTTTTTTTCATCGCCTAGTTTCATTTTTTTTCATCGGTGAATCTGGGCTAGACATTGGGAGTTCGTATGATTTATTTAGGTGATTAGAAACTAGATTATCATCACCCTACCTTTTTATCAAAGCAGTTTACTATATGATTTCAATTCTTCAGAATTTCTTCAGATCTCCACGGTTACATACGTAGTCTTTTAGCATGGAAAGGTGTGGCAGCGTGTTTCCGCCACATCTTCACGACATTCGTACTTTGGGCAAGGTTTTTATGAATAAAACCTGGGAAAAGTAGCAGCGTCTAAAACGTACGGTCCATGGTAATTTTGGTTCGACTATGATACGGATAACTGGCGAATACAGAAATGTGTACGGCAGCACCGTAGTTGATATTGAATGAAATGATCGGTTGTTGTTGTTTACAGCTCCAGTTACCTCCCACCCGTGACGAATTTGATGCACTTGGTATTAGGGTCTGGAATTATAACGAGTCCTTTTGAAAGATTCCAGTTCCTTCTATCATTGACGATGGTCAGTTCGGAATTCCCTTGTCGACGGTCAAAAGTCACGGGGACAGTAAAAGTCGTTTACCCTGCACAAAAGGGAGATCACTAAATCCGCCATTGCCCATGAAACAAGGAATTGGAATCGGTGAAAAGGACTGGATAATCCAAGGCACCACTCTCTAACTAATGCTCGAGTGGTTCCACCCACCAAACTCGATGCAGGTGGAAGGAAGGGAGAGATGAAAACAAAAACTGATCATTACCTTGGACATGCCTCTCTCTCTCTCTCTCTCTCTCTCTCTCTCTCTCTCTCTCTCTTTCTTTATATCTATATATATTATATATATATATATTATATATATATATATATATATATATATATATATATATATAATAAATATATGTGTATATATATATCAAAGAGAGAGAGAGAGAGAGGCATATTCAAGGTAATGATAATTAATTATTTCTATTTTATTGACATTTATTGTAAGTGAAATAAATAAATCATAGACTCAGCTGAAAGATTGTTTCTTATTTATATTTTTAAAATCGGTAAATATATATAATTCCCACAGGATTTTCCACTTCTTCATATTAGTAATATAACTTCTTGAGCTTACCTTTGTCTCTTGATATATATATATATATATATATATATATATATATATATATATATATATATATATATATATATATATATATATATATATATACATACTATATAAGATATATATTAAATAAAAGTAAAACTGTATAGAATTTCTAAGTGACATATATATTTATATATATATATATATATATATATATATATATATATATATATATATATATATATATATAATCTCACTTATTTTTTTTTCTATGTACAAAACGGACATGCATCATGGATGATGTAGAATTCATAACAAACCTAGCTTTAGCTTCAGCCCAAAGACTATATTATACAGACTACAAAATGCGAGATCTTTTGGAATCAACTTTATTACATACCATTATTATGGCTTGTCAAAGAAAAATCTGATGATTTGTAAGAGCAATAATTCGAAGGGCAATTGTTGTATCCTATTATTTATAAATTCTAGAGCGTCAAAAGAAGAAAGGGTTTTATGTACAACAAATGAACCTCCTTACACGAAAAAATGTATGTGTCTGTTCTAAGAGAATGTTATTTTCCAATGGCCCCACGTTGATAATCCTATAGCCAAGAGATAAATTATTATTATTATTATTATTATTATTATTATTATTATTATTATTTGGCTGGAAAGAGCAGACATATAAATATGTGACAGTGGTTAAAGGGAACGGCCGTATGTATGTTAATAGATTTATATGAGTTAAAATATACGTAATAAGATACAGAAACTGAAAATAAGCTAATGTAGCCACCCTCCACTCAAAAGATAGCGCGACCGGGAGAACCGTTGCCATGTTGTGTTTTTAACTATTTGCTGACAGTTTTGTTAGCGTCAATGTTTGCTGTCCGCGCTCTTGGCTGACAGCTGGGGCACCAAAGCTGCTTCCCATAGCAAACAGTTATTGGGTTAAATGGATCGCCCTGAGCCTGAGATTGAACAGAAAGTCTGCCACCAAGATAGAAGCATTTAGTTTCAACAATGTTTATATTTATGTATGAATGCAGGTGCAATATACGTTAATTACGCGTTCTGTGTCCATTCTCAGGTTTCGTGTTAAAAAAAGGGCAGACTTTGCATATTAATTGTTAGAAATAACGTTAACATTGTTATAAATATCCTTCTCATTGTATATTTTGTTGAAATGTTATAAATATCCTTCTCATTGTATATTTTGTTGAAATGTTATAAATATCCTTCTCATTGTATATTTTGTTGAAATGTTATAAATATCCTTCTCAGTGTATATTTTATTATCTCCTTTTCAGTATATATCTATTTTTTCACGGACACAATGTCAGTAAGAACTGGTTTCGTTTATGCTATATTTGATATAAGGTTATACTTTTACCAAATTTAATATCCTACGTCTGAATCTGATTCATATATTCAAAAGTTTCCCTCAACAATTAGTATTTCGGTGGAGGTATCACCAAAACCAGGAATAGTGAGGTTGAATTGTGCTTTTTTAAAATAAAAAGAAAGACTCGACTTAGTTAAACTCCCTAACAGAATCAGTCCATTGTGAGAAAATTTAACTCTATTAAGAATTCCTAACTCGCGAAGTAATTTTTAAGCCTCATATATCATATCCAATATCTTTATTACTCTCACTTCCCAAACCCCCTTCTCTCTCTCTCTCTCTCTCTCTCTCTCTCTCTCTCTCTCTCTCTCTCTCTCTCTCTCTCTCTCTCTCTTTGAAGGAAAGGGATTTGTCTTTGAAAGAGCATGCCAAGAGAGAACTTGATCCCAGCTATTTGTCTATCTTAAAAATACCGTAGCCTTTGAATGCTGCTCATTTTTGTTAAAGGAATGCCAACATACAAGAAAAGTGTCCGATATTTTAAAGTTAATGCAGGAGAACAACTCTGTGGTAAGCTATCTTTTGTTCCCGAAATAAAACGAGAACTTTGACAGGATCCCCAACTGAGCGATGTCATTAGAACATCTTTGAATTTAAAACGAATCGAGATGCACGAGCTCTCTCTTTCGTTACCTGATCTAAATGTGTATGCACATAGAGACTGCTGCGGCTAACGACTCGTATCCCCCAACCCCCCAAAATAACCGCCCGTTCCCTGTATAAAGAAAAAAAAGTTGGAAATTTGCCTTGCCTTTTTTTTTCTTTTTTATAATGCGACTACTTCAAATTGATTCTGTAAAACTGATTTCAGAAATATGATTTAACACTCCTGGGAAACATCTATCTGTTCCTATATCCTATAGCATCTTTTTATTTTGTTTTCAGGAAATATATTTTTATAGCAGCATATAACATTTATTATAAGAATGTGGATTTTCGCCTGCTTCTGAGGTTTATTAATCTCGTTATCCTACTGTTGGAACCAACTGTGGTATTATTTACAAATGAAAGGGAATTCATTTCTTATCTTCATGTGCTGCGACAAATTTTGTACTTGTACCTCCATTAGGTACGTTTACCGCAGAAAAAAAAAAAAGCAAAAAAAAAAAAAAAAAAAAAAAAAAAAGATATAAAGTAGGACACGTCAACAATGAAAGTTTGTTTTTATAAATAACATTCATGTGTTAAATAAATTGCAATGTCAACAATGCTTTGATGCTCGCCGACATTCCAAAGTGGCTCTTATTAGTTCCTTCCAATAAAAAAAATTCTTATGTCCTCTTTCATCAAAACAAACAACAATAAGTAACTGTCATTCAAGCACCATTCTCTGCCTCATTATTATCATTGATGATAAGGACTGCGAGAATAATATCGACAGCATTTAGGGGAAATTCTTAGACTCCTATAGGTTCAGACATGTGAAGGTATGTATTCTGCTATTAATGCAAAATAGTGAACGAATAGCTGCATTGCATTTTCCAATAACTGATCGCCTCTCATTTTCATATAATATATTTTCCCTGCGATGATCTTGGCTAGTTTCTTTCAGAACGATTTCTTTGGCAATCATTGAAATGTAGACAAAGTAAAAATACGAAATAGAAAAGACTAACTTCAGTGGTGAGCGGAAACATATTTTTAAGAAGCGCTTGTAGCACATATTTTTGAAGCTAGAAAAAGTGTTTCAAGAAGCCAAACAACTGCAAGGTTCTCAAATCTCTACGCCTTGTATTATAAGGATAACCAAGTACAGTCCTGTAACCCAGCAACCTCTGCTCATAGGCAATGAGGATCCCGGAGAAGAAATAAGAGTAGCGCAACGGAAAATAACTCATCCTTCTCAAGTGCCGTCTAACAATGAAGGCTTTTGTGATGCTAGACAATAATTGGCTCACTGATTCAGAGATGCAAGAACGAGGAGGAAAGAGTAAACAAGGAGCTGAAAGAAATTCTGTAAGAAGAAAATAGTATATGATAAATTTTAATTAGCATCTAAAGTTTAACAAATGCAGGAATTTTTTTCTGTGATAATTTTCTATTGACAAACAAGTGTTTAACTTACATAATATTTCTGACATCATTATTACCGATGCAATTTCAAGAGTTTTCATTGTGTAAGAAAAAATTAGGCAGACATAACACAGGATTGAAAGTCAAGGCACTAACATTTTTTATAGTGTCAGGAAAAAGGTTGCTTGGAAGGACTTACACCTAAAATAATGGTGAACTTACGTTAGGAGCTGGGGAATTTCGTCTACCGGGATGAAATATATAGACACAGTTAAACTATATTCTTAATATAAGACTAACACTTCGTAAAACATCCAAGAAGGATTGGAGAAAGGAAATCCGGCTGTTGACGTCGTTGTTTCTAACTGTAATCTGTTTAAATCTTACAACAAACGATGAAAACAAGTCATCGGAAATTTTACAGGATCACAAAACAGTAATAATAACTTTTTCTTAAATTTCTTACTCAACAATTACAAAGGCACGTCACTCAAATTAAAACAATACAATAAAAATAATAATAGTAATGCAGCATTTCAATAAACCTAGATTATCTAATCAAATTCATAATTCAAATGACATTAAAGAAAACGTTGAAACAGCAAATTAAATGGCATACTCAGCTAAATAAACAAGTAAAGCTATTCATAAAGTTACTTCCAACAAACTAGAACAGCAATTTTCGCATTAATAGCAATGAGATGGTGAAAAGGGGATGTAAAATGAAGGATTGTGAATTACGGCTATGTCATTTACGTATACCCTTTTCCCTGTTTCTTTATGTAAACCTGTGACTTGTGATTTCCATCTGCTTATTGGCTTTAGAATCAAACTTAGCCTTCCTTATCTGGCTTTTAAGGAATGTCCGTCCTGCCATCTTACTGATATGTTGTTGCTCGCTCACCTACAACCTTCATCTCAGTTTAGCTTCCCTACTCTGACCCAGTTCCCCTTTTACATCTTTTCAGGATGCCACTGCCTTGCCCTCTTTCCTCAGTCATTTTGCTCCCGTAGGGGTTAGTGCCGACAGTGCACCTCATGCGGTGCACTGTAGGCATTTCTTAAGGTTCTTTGCAGCGTGCCTTCGGCCCCTAGCTGCAACTCCGTTCGTTCCGTTTACTGTACTTCCTTGCATCTTCTCTTTCTTCCATCTTACTTTTCACCCTCGCCTAACAATTGCTTCATAGTGAAACTGCGAGGTTTTCCTCCCGTTACACTTATCAACCCTTTTACTGTCAGTTTCCATTTCACCACTGAATGGCTTCACAGGTCCCAGTGCTTGGCCTTTGGCCTAAATTCCATACTCAATTCATTTCAACTCAACAATTGGGTACTTCCTCCCTTCGGAATTGTTTGCCTTAGTTTACTATATCCTGTATATAATGTTTAGATATCTTTACCAAAGAAGAAACGTTCATTAGCATTACCATTTAACATAATATCAGAGTGGTTTCGGCATGTGCACTGGTCCGTTAACGAATGAGAGTAATGGGTTTTAGTCGTGTTTATATTTCTGTGGACCCCATAATGAAAATATCCAGTAGATTGATATTTAGAGATCATGTTTAATATATTCGTAAAAGTTAGGATTATTTACCTCACGAAGAAAGGGAATGTTCATCTTTGTTAATCTTCATAACCTTAATGATTAGAGACAATACTTATCATTCTTATTGCAAAAGTTTATTTATTTCCACCGTTTACTTTTCCTTCCCTTAACTGTGATTTAGTTTCAGAAAGGACAATGTTTACACGCATACACACACAAATATATATATATATATATATATATATATATATATATATATATATATATATATTATATATATATATATATATATATGCTTTAAGACTGAATTATAAATTTTGCTGTTGTTATTTTAGATAAAGCTAGCTTTATACCCGCACGGGCTTTTGCTCCTAGAGCAGCCCGTAAGTCATTTTTGGATTTGCACGTGTAGTTATGGCTATAAAGGCGATTATTATAATCTTATGGTCGTGCCAGGGAAGTGGTGTAGGGGAAATTAAAGGTTAACAGGCGAGGTTAATAACCTCTTTGAGCGCTAAGACACCCGCCATTAGGAGAGAATAGGCGATACTAGTAGCAAAATGAGAAAGTCTACGGTATTACCATGCCACATTTTGTTTACTTGGTCGCTATTCGCCTCGATCATTAATTGGTAGAAGAGATCGATGGAAGAAAGGAATAATTATTTGTCATAGAAACAGCGGTGAAAAAGGTAAAAGGTGGCCTTGAGGGCGCGGGATTTTACTTAGGTGAGAGTGGAGAAATTCCTGAAAGGAAAAGGGTTGTTAGAGATAAAAAAGATGATACAATGTTGGTTGTATCTTTCATGATGGTTAGGTCCTATGAAATCCCGATCGTTCGCAAAGCGATAGTCGATTCATTTTCTTGTTTCCTACCTTGGTTGTGGGTAGGAACTCGGGAAATCAATTAAATCCTGACTGTTCTCGAGGACGTGCTTCGATAGTTTTGCGGCCATTCTGTCGATATCGACGTAATTCTCTTAACTGGGCTTTTTTTTTTTTTTTTTTGGGGGGGGGGGGAGGGCATTCTATTATTAAAGTGGTGTTCTAAAGGCTCTTCAGTGACAATTTCACACTAACTGCATGCTCTTGGATTGTTCTCTATCCTCCGCCAATTGCACAGATATCCGAAACTAAATCTGCGAATAACAGTTAATTTGCGCGGTGTTTCTCTCGATATATTACGTGGGTGTAATTTGGTGGTTTCTAAATACCATTTGACAGTTAATGAACCTTCCAAGTAAGCCTTCCTGACACTGATTTCTTCTTACTGTTGACAGTATGCTACTGTTTTGCTTTTTAACTGGATTAATGATAATCCCAGTTTGATATTTATGCAACTGCATTGCAGACCGCTTTGTGCAAGGGCGTCTGCTTCTTCGTTTCCATGAATCCCAGCGTGAATCGCTATCCAGTTTAGTGTCATTTGTCTGCCTCTGTTTTGGTGAAGAGAGTCTGTTCTTTATGTAAAGAGATTGGACATAAAGATGCCCGGATCCACGAACTCCAAACAGCAGAAGCTGTGAGCATAAATCAGCAACGGCCTGCTTTAAATATACAAAGGAACATGGACTTCATCCTCCCAAAGGGAGGCACGGACGACAAAACACTGCTGGACAC
The DNA here is from genome assembly GCF_015104395.2 of Macrobrachium nipponense. NCBI lineage: Eukaryota > Metazoa > Arthropoda > Malacostraca > Decapoda > Palaemonidae > Macrobrachium > Macrobrachium nipponense. The sequence goes on from NC_061093.1 coordinate 37,662,875, forward strand.
CATTACTAATAACATACCAAATCGAAAGTATCGGCCAGAGACGGGAACTATACCGCTGCCTAAGCCCCTTGGGCCCGCCTTAAAGACCCTTTACATTAACAGATGGTCTGCGCATACCCGTCGGCTGTCGTTTGTCTGTTTTGCCTTTACACTATTCAGACAGAATGTGGATTCCAACCAAGATATCTCAGTCGCCTGTATAGAGCAAGATGAGTAAGTGACTCCTCCCACAATTTCTGTCTCGTCTTGAAGACTTAACGACAGTCGTTGCCAACATGTAATTTGGTCGTTGACTCCTTTACACAATGATTTTGGTCGCTTCGACATGCTTATCAGGCAGGTATGCACAGACCGTCTGTTAATGTAAAGGGCCCTTTAAGGAATAGTACGTCGCTCAGACACCCGGCAAGAGAATGAAACCGTCGTCCAATAGAAATTCAGCTCTCAATGACGTCGTGCATGAGATTCGACCAGTAGAAATTCGACACCCTTATGACGTCCTACAAGAAACTGAAACGTCAACTCTAAGCAATAAAAATCGTGTATGTAGATTATAATTTTTACGGGCTGCTCTATGAGCAAGAACCCATGTGGCATAAAGCCAGTTCAGTTAGAAACAACAACATTTTTAATTCAGTCCTGAGAGACTTGCCTTTGAGAGGTGACGAAACGGTCTGTCGACTAGTAAAAGGGAGTAATTGAGTCTTCTTAAGGATATAGTAGCAGCAGAAAAGGCCATTGATTTCAACAGAAATTGTATAAGGGAGAAAATATGCACATATAGCTTATGTGTGTGTGTGTGTGTGTGTATTATTACGTGTGTTGGATATATATTTTGTCCAAAGACCAGAAAAATCTCCGATGGTTCCCGTAAAAAATGGCATAGCATTATGACAATTTCCTTAATATTATTTTGTGGATAGTGCAACATCAGCTATTCCAGGCCACGGCAGAAGTTACCGCGGCGGAACGAAATTTTTTAAAGCTTCTGATTGTCTCGATTTTATCCTCTCCTAATAATTTCGTACCATTTTCTTCTTCTTTTCTTCTTCTTCTTCTTCTTCTTCTTCTTCTTCTTCTTCCTTCGAGTTTACTATTCCAAGTATGGCAAAAGAAGGAACATATGGTTTGGAATGGAATGGTATCAATTTATTTTTGCGTGTTAATTTTGATGTAGTTACAAATTGTTTTTGTTTTTGTTATTCTTCCGTATAAAGCAAACCTTGCTTTGTGATTTTTTGTATTACCACATGTCAGTTTTCAAATGACATATCGTTCATTATTTTAGTGGATCAAAGTATTATATGCAACCATTTGTATACACTATTTGGATCACCGAGGGGCTAGTACTTAAACACGGCGTCGAAAGGAGCTTCGGCAATGTTCGCACCATAGTAGATTCACATCACCCGTGCATCTGATGTCTAGGCCAGTCTCTTACGACGCTCCCGATTGGCTGTTGATAAGCCAATCACAGGGCTGGAAACTCTCAGTCTCTCGAGAGAGTCCACATGGGAATGATGTATGTTCCACCTCTCCTGATGGATACGTCTGTCAAAAGTATCCATCAGGAGAGGTGGAACATGCATCCTACCCATGTGAACTCTCGAGAGCGACTGAGAGTTTCCAGCCCTGTGCTTGTCTTATCAACAGCCAATCGGTAGCGTCGTAAGGGTCTGGCATAGACATCAGATGCAAGCGTGATGTGAATCTACTATAGCACCTCGAAGTATGTGACGACTAAAGGTGGATACATACCAACTAAGCGTCACTACGAAATCAACATCGTGATCTTGTGAAGATGAAGTTACTTCAAATTCTGAAGAGAGCTGCTAATGGTGTCAATAACGTGAACTATTTAGTAACTAGCAATAAAGGTTTATTGCTATCAGCTGAGTTCAGGTTTACAGGTACCAAGGCAACGTTTTGATGCAGAAACGTACAACTGTCAATAACTGGTAAAGTTTTTTTTTTTTTTTTTTTTTTACGTTACTTATTCTAATTACTGTTATGCTAATTTAACGTTAACTTATTATGACATATTAGATCTGACTTTTTAGGGGTAATAATTCTTTCTTCAGGAGGTTATGAAATACTTAAAGCTGGCGAAATTAAACAAAACACGATATTTGATAAAGCAGGGAATGTTGTAATGAGGTTCTATGAAGTTTACAAATCCCGATAAAAAAAAAAAAAATTATACTTCGCGTGATTTGCGATATGACTTTGAAAAAATTTAACTTTCTCTCTTCCACCAAAGCTCTCATTTATCATCAAAATTCACTCGAGTTTGTTGGGAAAGTCCTGGCAAATGACCCTTTGCTTGACGTGAGACTAGGCGCCGATTAAATTTCCATTAACAAGCTCTAACCGTTTCTCAGGTTGACCCAAGCGTGAGTCTCTTTCATTTGAGGGCAAACGTTTTCGTGTCAGCCGATATCAAATAGCAATTTCCCTTGGGCTTTCCTCTGGACGAGATTAAGGCGGAGGTTCAAGAGTTTGTTAGAGCAGGACGAATTGTATGTTAGTATTTTGCTTGACTCTAAGGCAGAATAAACATGTGTAGGAATTTTACCATGAAATGAACAATAATAATTGTGTATATATATATATTATATATATGATATATATATATATATATACATTATATATATATATATATATATATATATATATATATATATATATATATATATATATATATATATATATAAAGTTAACGTCACTGGAAAATATTTTTAATTGTTTTAATATATGTCACCTGACCTAAGGTCTAACTCCATTTTAGTTTTAGCTTTGAATATTATTTAACACTATTTCTGACAAATATTGTTTTTTCCCTTTGTTATTTTGCTGCCCTTTATATCATCTATTTATATGATGCTAACATTATTCAAATGACGGAACAGATTTTTTAACAATGTACTTAGTCTTTACATAATAAATAATAATACTAAGAAGTACTCTCTCTCTCTCTCTCTCTCTCTCTCCTCTCTCTCTCTCTCTCTCTCTCTCTCTCTCTTGAAAAGTTTGAAATTCTTACGAATAATAGAAGAGGTAAAGAAAGAGAGAATGGAAAATGTTTAATTGAAAATACACTTTAGGGAATGACTTACTTTCTGATCCTCGCCACATTGCTCAACGGCTGCTAATGGGCCACTTCGCTGATACGGGAAATAAAGACGTTTTTAATCACTGGGTAAATTTACAGCTTCTTTTTGATTTTTTTTAATTTGTTTATTAATATTTTGTGAGAGGAAATATGGTTTTTACTTCATTTACGCTTAATTTACATAGAACGATTTTATATTTTTCAATTCCATCCCACTAGTTTCTTCAGACTCAGATATTAAGCTTTAAATAATGCTGCATACCTGTTACTTTTGCAGTTATAAAGTTATATAACAAAATCATGCCATATGAAAACAAAAATTCACAAAATGCCTCCGGTAAACAAAGATTTAAAATTAGACTTTGTTGCTTCCATTCACTAATAGAACCTAAGATAATATCATTCAGATATATAAAGAGAACGAAATGAGGTCTTACGTTCATGGGTTAAACCACCAGCAAAGTCATCTACAAGAGAGGAATTAACAATTTTTAAACCTTATTGCGATCTAAAGCTAGGAAAATCGAAATCGCATCGTCATTTTAATAAAAGATGAACAATGATTTAATGAAATGTGAGAAATAAGAATGAAAAAAAATAGGCATTTGCAAAAAGTCAGCTTGGCTGACTGTTTCGTGTGCAAGACTGCCAGTGACCTAAAATTCCCTTTCATTTGTATTTAGAAATATTTGGACTTTTGTAAGACATAATAAGTAACACCTCTTAAGGATTATAATATTATTATCCATGTTTATGTTACAGGCAAAAACCGTTACTAGATCCATAACCACAAGCAGATTAAGGACATTTTAGAAGTTTTGTGCGAGATAATAACGTATTATAGTTTAGAAACTGGTTTTTGGAGTTATTAAAGGCAATGAGAGTGTTATTTTATAGTGGTACCGAATATTTTGGTCTCCAATACCAGAGAGAGAGAGAGAGAGAGAGAGAGAGAGAGAGAGAGAGAGAGAGAGAGAGAGATTGTAATTTAAACTCAAATGATATACACATATGGCCAGGAGATTTAATTTCTCATACGGTATGCAATTACGAAAGGAGTTGTCACCAGCAGCTGAACAATTGGGGGGACTCGAAACAATATTTTTTTTCTGGAAGACGTTTCTCGTTTCTGTTTCCATTTGTGGAGAATTCTCAAAGCCTGAGGCAACGTATATCACAGGCTCCGGACACTCATGTTTCACCATTGGGTTCTTGTAGAAGATATTGAGGAATGATAGCGGAAGATATATATATATATATATATAATATATTATATATATAATATATATATATATATATATATATATATATATCTATATATATATAGAGAGAGAGAGAGAGAGAGAGAGAGAGAGAGAGAGAGAGAGAGAGAGAGAGAGAGAGAGTATTGTGAAAATTTTATGTGCGTATTCTTTCGATGCAGTTTTGATAATAGTATTCGTGTGAATACTTTAAGATTCAGTACAGCGAATAATGCCAGCAATCCGTATACTTTATTACCTGTGGTTGTGTTCATAGCATATGTTATTTTAATACTGCATTTTCTCCCAAGCATCGCCTTTTTTATTCACGTCCACGTGCCCAGTTCCAAGTTAGGAATGGCTGTTCATAATTTCATGTTTTTTTTTTTATACGTGATTTTCTAATAATCGTTTGAAATGATAGTCAATATTTCATATCGTTTGTAAAGCTTGAAAGAGAGTCAGTGGTGCGGAAATTCTCCTTCCGAAGACATTTTACAACCACGGTTCCGTGTATGCCGAGAGATATCGTCGGGTATTGAAATACAATTTCCTTTCAAATGAGTTTTACAGGCTACGAGGATCTTGCAATAATACAACGCACGAAACAAATCTGGAACGGCCGTTTTCAGTGTTATATTCTCAAAACATTATCACATTTTTTTTTTTTTTTTTTTTTTTTGCTATGAAAGGGAAATACAGTTTTTATTTGCATTTTCCTTTCAGAATAGGTTCGCTTTGCATAGAGAAAAAGGGCATGTTTTTGCTTCTTTTATCCAATTCATGAATATTTTCTCATAATGTTGATCGTCAGTTCTAGAGTCCCACATGAAAACTTGTATTTTCACAGTGTATCCTATCATAACTGGCTAATTAGTGGGGCTCATAAGTGATTAAAAACACGAGCATATTATCCATTATTGCATTGTAAATTTTGTCTTCGCGCTATATTTCACTAGTACGTAAGTGTAGTTGAAAATGCATTGTCAATTTATTTATTATTTTGTTTTTGAAATAAAAGTTCTAAGACCATTTTGACAATTCTAGTACGTGTCTTATATTTGAATGAACTTTTCTTGCCAGGAGTTTATTTATTACAAAAGAATATGAGAGAGAGAGAGAGAGAGAGAGAGAGAGAGAGAGAGAGAGAGAGAGAGAGAGAGAGAGTACACTGCCATTAACTGGCTCTCATTTAACCTGTCAGCAGTTGATATTCCTGTTCATTTTGCTATAATAGCCACACCCTCAACCCTTCTTAAATCTCTACTGTTTCCATTTCAATTATATAATATTTCAATTTATTTGATTATCCAGCGTTTACCCTCGGTTGCAAGCACTGTACTGGGAGTCAGACGCTTTTGAAGCAAATTTCAAAATTTGTGGGATACCTTACATACACTACACCAGATATATATAATATATATATATATATATATATTATATATAATATATATATATATATATATATATATATATATATATATATATATATGGGTGATCCCTTTTTCAGGGTAATATAAAATGCATGACATACTGCTTCAAAGGAAACTTTTAAAACGTCAACGATATATTTTCTCTTACTTTAGTGAACTTGCTACTCTCGCATAACTTTTTTTTTTTACTATCTAAACCGCCGATTGTCTTGATCGCACTATTCACACCGTTACGTTTTATCGCCTGTCTGTTTTTTTTTATTGCTTCCTTGCAACAAACATAAAGTTGTAAATGGCTGCAATGAAGCTGTCTTCCTCCTTAAAGTTCACCTGTCTCCCTTCGACACAGGTACCTTGTGTTATTTCCTGCATCTCACACGTTCCTGCTTCACTAGAAATACTAAGTTACTTAGATTCGGTTTCGTGTTGATATTCAGTTTCGTCTTGTATCTGTCTCATCTAATCAGTCTATTTTTATGCTCTCACATATAAACTTATAAGTTCTGCTTGAAATTATATTTCGTATAAGGATTAAATTATAAGCCGCATGGCTTACCAACATCGTTTCATCATTATCTTCGGTTCATTCCATTTTCCAGTAATTTAGTAGATGTAGGTTAAGAAAATAGACGGAGGTCCCTCCCTTTATCTATAGATCAGTTTTCAGCTGATACTTGTTGGAGTTTCTTCAGGGAAGATGGCTTCAGAGAAATATTCTGTATTAAGGGGTAATATTAGAGGTGCTTCCTGTCCTTAGTTACAAGATGATAGCTAAAGCAATCTCTTCGCAAATATCTACTAGAAGTACTCTCAGCTCTTTTTCACCAAAATGGCTATATCCTCCCATCACTATGATTTGAAATGTTAGAATTATATATCAGAGTAAACCACAATTTATAAACAATTACGTTTGTAATTGTTAATAAATGTGTGAAAGAGAGAGAGAGAGAGAGAGAGAGAGAGAGAGAGAGAGAGAGAGAGAGAGAGAGAGAGAGAGAGAGAGAGAGAGAGAGAGATTGTTTGTAATAATATCCTCAACTTTGATTTAAGACTCAGTGTAATTACAGCATAATTAGATTCAGCCAGAGGGAAGAGTAATTCATCATTCTTGCCAAAAGCCATTATTATCATATGTCCTCCTACTAGACATTTCTCTGTGTTCAAAGTAGGCGTGACATCAAATGTTTGGAATATTTTTTATCTGGGAGATAGGTCGGAGTAGGGTAGAGTCTTGGGGAAGAAGAGAATAGAATATTGAATTTTGTGTAAAGGCCAAGCAATGGGACATATGAGGTCATTCAGAGATGAAACTGAAATTGTAAGTAGAAAGGTTCGAAAGGTGTAACAAGAGGAAATACCTCTTAAATGCGCTATGAAGCAAATGTTAGGAGGGGATTGATACCAAGATGGAAGAAAAAGAATATGAATGTAGGTATGATAATGGGAATAAAGGGGGTTGCAGCTGGAGGCGAAGGGACGCTGCAAAGAACCTACAGTGCACCGCGTGATATGCACTGACAGCACTACCTCCCTACGGAGAAGGTTGAAAAAGCTCTTTTTTTTTCGAATCAGCGCGTAATGCATGTTCACGGTAAACTACAAAAAGAGCTAGATGTTAAGCCAGACAGACAGGCAAACGAAGATGCCCAATTCATTTCATATCAGATGAGTCGCTATTATATTTTTGAAAATATTTAAAACAGTCTAATGCTGCTGCTGTTGCTACCATGGATTAAAACATAAATTAACAAATTTCTCGAAATTTCGATTGAGCCATTCAATACTGTATAAATTAACGATATTTGGATTAATGATTTATTTGAATAAACTGCATACCGTTGGACAGTTTTAATGGCAAGAGTTTTGTTTCTATGAATAAAAAAAATACCCTTAACTATAGATGAATAAATAAATAAAAAGATGTAAGACTTAAACAACTGAAATGTCTAAGAACGAAAAGGAGATCCCAAATGACAATTGACAAACTGAGAAGTAAAATTTAAATAATTAAAATGAAACAAATATTAAGATTTCATAAAACATATTCAGTGGGAGAATTCCTAAATAATTAGCACTTCATAGTATTATGGCTTACACAACAAAGTCCAAAAGAAGACGTAAATGGAGAAGTCAACAATAAAGCGGGATTTGTTCAGCTAATTTTGTATCAAACAAATGCAAAGTTGGGCAGAAAAGTCCAGATAAAAGAGCACCATCTGCCACAAACTTTTTGCAGCCGCAATTATTGACAGCGAATTTTGCGCCCAGCGTTTTGTCCACTTGGTAAATTTTCGTCGTGTTCGCGAGATTCGCGAATTCTGAAAATATTCATTTGGTTTGATGGTGGGAAACTTCCGGGTATGCCAAAAGTAGTTGACCGAGATCACATCATTGAAAAAAATTAAAAAATAAAAGAGAAAAAAAAACTAAATTTCTTTTGTCGTCTCTTACTGTCACCTATAGATTTGCTTAATGTTACTCATTCTAATTAATTATTTACTTTACCACGATAGTACGGTGCACGTATATGATTAATACCCGTAGAGGAATGTTATATATGAAAACCAGGAAACGCACACAATTTTTCATGAATTATATTACATTATAAAAGTTACAATATCAATAATCGACTTTCCAGTATGAAATAGTACTAATTTGTTTTCCATACGATATACCACGAGGACTATTTAGTTTATCAAAAGTTGTATAGTGACCCTACATGCTTAAGTTACGATAATCTAACTTACTTTTTTCGATGAAAAATCCGGGATTTCGAAATTAGAATAAAAACAATAACAAAGCTACTCCTTTACTCCGGGGGAAGATGCGATACCAGTTTTTTTTCATGCTGTGTCTTACCAAGGATTAGGCTGGCATTACACGTTTTGACTCGATTTTTCCATAATGAGCGTTCGAGGTAATTCTGAAAAGATACGTTTCTTTTTAATTTCCTTTCTGTCTGATTGCAAAGCTTTCAGTGAAATTGTTTACAGAAATATTATGAAAACGAGAAATGCATTTATTTCAGACATTCCTGCTGCTTTAGCGTGTTGATATTGGTGAAGTGTGAGTGAAGCAAGGAAGGTATCAGGGTCTTTCCAAAAGACTGGAACGAGCTCTGGTTAATCACTGAATGATAAGTTCAACATTCACGAGGCGAACGTTGGACCATACGTATTTTAATTGGCAGGAAGTATGAATATTAAGAGGAAATGTAAGATGAATGTTTTTTTAATGTATGAAGCTATGAAAGCATAGACATTGAGATAAGAAGTGGGAAAAGATTATTAATACCATG
>NC_061093.1:37676958-37681958 GCF_015104395.2 Macrobrachium nipponense
AGTCGCCCTGGAAGATCCCTCTCCTTGATATTAAAACCTCTGCTAGTCTTATTCCAGAGCTTGTAAGTATTGTATTCCAGTTGCGCATTGTATTTTTGAGGAAGCTGATGGTATTTTCCTCTGCCCCATATATTTTCAGGCATTCTATTAGCCATGTGTGTGGTATCATGTCGAAGGCTTTCTTATAGTCTATCCATGCCATGCTTAGGTTGGTTTTCCTTCTCCTACTGTTCTTCATTACCATTTTGTCTATCAGGAGCTGGTCTTTTGTGCCCCTACACTTCCTTCTGCAGCCTTTCTGTTGGTGGGGGATGGTGTTTGTCTCCTCTAGGTAGTTGTATAGCCTTTCACTGATGATACCTGTTAGTAACTTCCACATTATTGGTAGGCAGGTGATAGGCCTGTAGTTACTGGCTATATTTCCCTTACTCTTGTCTTTTTGTACTAAGGATGTTCTTCCTGTGGTTCTTCCTGTGATTTGAGATACAATGCTGGAGTTGTTCTGCTATTCGTGGGTGTAGGGCCTTGAAGTTTTTGAGCCAGTATCCATGGACTTCATCGGACCTGGGGCTTTCCAGTTTGGCATTTTCTTTAGTTGGGGTGTCTGACTGTGTCTGTCGTGATGTCTGTGAATCTTTGTTTTATTCTCCCTGTTTCTTCTTCCTTGACTTCCTGGAGCCATGTTGCATGTTTGTTGTGTGATACCGGATTGCTCCATATGTTTTCCCAGAGTCTCTTACTTGGTTCGGCTTCAGGAATTTCTGGGTGGTTGTCTTCCCCTCTTAGTTGGCTGTTTAGTCTTTTTTGGTGGGTTCCGAATAGTTTGTTCTGTTGGTATCCCTTATTCCTGTTCATGTACCGTTGGATCTTATGTGCTTTGGCCTTAAGCCTCTGTTTTACATCTTCTATGGTGCTGTTTAGTCCCCTCTCTTGTAATTTGTATTTCTCGTTGAGTTCCTCCCTTGTTTTCTTGCTTCTTAGCCTTTTTTTCTGCCATCTCTTTCAGTTTACTCAAGTCAGATCTCATCACCATGATTTGCTTTTCCAGGCGCCTTTTCCAAGGAGGTTGCTGTTTTGGTTTCTGTTGGGTTGGTTGTGCTGTGTGTTGGTGTTCGAATCCCCATCAGTTCTGCTACTAATCTTGCTCCTGCATATGTCAAGTTATTTGTTTCTGTGATACTGGTGGTCTGTATTATGCCCATTATTTCATTGACCTCACTTGTTTTCTCCCTTAATTTCTTGGTGTTGTAGGCTTTCATGGAGGGGATCTTTGTTCTCTCTGTATCTGGCTCCATCCATTGTCTGATCTTTTCTACCCATTCCGTCCTCTCTGTTACTTCGTCGGTGTTTCTTCGTGTGTCGTTGTTTGATACCTCATCCTCCCTGTCGTCTTCTGTGGCATCGTCTCTCAGTTCGTCTTCGTGTAATTCGTTGTCGTGTGACATTTCCCTTTCCAGTTCTTCTCTTTCTGTTGGGGAGAGCCAGTTCTTTTTCTTTATGTTCCTTATTATTATTATTATTATTATTATTATTATAATAATAATTATTATTATTATTATTATTATTAGCAGTATGAAACAAATGGCGAGTTTTTCTTCTAGCCTTTACTGGTCAGTAGATTTATAAATTCTATAAAGATTCTTTTGGATGATAAACTATTCAGAATTACGACTTACATGATTTTACTATGAATAACAAATTCTTTATATTTTGCATGAGGAAAGAAATAGGCAAAAGAGAGAGAGAGAGAGAGAGAGAGAGAGAGAGAGAGAGAGAGAGAGAGAGTCGTAATTTCAACATCATACATACAATTTCCATGTGAAATAACATTTTCTGAGTTTCATAGTAAAATCAGCCAAGAAATATTTTGGAGTTGGAATTTGCAAATGGTAAACAACTGAATTCAAATATATGCAAATACTACCTTATTTGAGCATATTTTTTTCTGCCAAATGCCGTTCGATATACATTTCTCAGTAGCGAGTGAACTTCACATCCAAATACTACTTTCGTGGAATTATCTACGCCCTAATATTCTCGCTATTTTAATTGGAAAATCCTTCACCAGGCGGACGGCCAAAGTAAAATGCTGCTTCGTATTATTATTTTGAGTTAATATTGAAGAGCGCTATTATTTAATGTATGTAGCCACACATTATCGCACGAATATAATAATTCTAATAATATTCCGCTACTATAGAAAATGAATTACGGAAATTTAGCGCCTACAAATGAGTGAGCGTAATGACGAATTACATTTGTCTACAAAAGTGAAAGCTACCTGTTTAACATCAACTAAATCATATATAATAAACTTCACAGAGAATGTCACTCCCTCTTCGACCCAGAAATGAAAGAATAGATTCATGAAATTTTTTTTTGAGACGTTTTATCAACCAACGTATAGAACGGATCTCTCTCTCTCTCTCTCTCTCTCTCTCTCTCTCTCTCTCTCTCTCTCTCTTCTCTAAGCTGACCTTGATTGATACCACCGGTAACGTTGTGGAAAAGACCGTTCAGAGATAGATGCCGTATGGTTTATTTCAGCATACGTAAGTCTATATTGCAATTGCTTATTTCTTATTTTCAAATTATTCCAGAGAGAGAGAGAGAGAGAGAGAGAGAGAGAGAGAGAGAGAGAGAGAGAGAGAGAGAGAGAGGAACTGGGATAGATTTAGTTCCTTGTAGAAATCATATCTGATGAAAAATACCCACCTACTCACCAAATGAGATGTACCTTTTCACTATCAGCGTTTATTTGAAGCAAGCATGTGACCCCTTTTGAAACGGAAACCGTATGTATATATATACACGATATATATACCTGATATAGAGCAGTCATGTTAAGGAATTTGACATCTTATTAACTTTAGCTTCGAATGTAGATGAGAGGTATTTGATTATTTATATTACTAGTGCACTGAATTAGTTTATAATTATCCTCGTTAATTATCTGGCGTACTTGTTCCTCAGATAAGAAGGATTTTGCATTCCATCACGTAGTTAATTACACAGGATCACTGTGTACCTTAACCTCACAATCTCACTACTGGGGTAATAAAGTTTACTGGGTTATACATACTACCATGCACTTTTAATTAACTTGTAAGATCCATAGGTGAAAGCTTGGTCCCCACTAAGGACCAACATCAGTAGTCAGCGCAAAGGATGTGACTGACTGATGTCATGCGTCTTGTCACAATTTATAGTTCTATATAATCTAATATGAAAGTCTTTTAGTAACAGTTCGTTGGGATGTAACTTTTTTTTTACCAAACCTTAGTTAAGGGTGTCGGATGGTGTTGTCAGGTGTATTTTATATTGCAGATGAAAAATAAAACATGAAAATGAGAATAAAATTTTTCAGATCATTCATATCTGCCATGATAAATAACGACTTAGAAATAATTTAGATAAACATTAGCATTATGATTGGTTTTCCTACAGAGGAAATAAAACATTGCATGTTGTCATGCATTGTTTTTTCAAGAAAGTTTTCCTAGTTGTAAGCATTAGCAAGAAGATCAGGTAAATTAACCGTGGACTTAATAACTCCATTTTAAAATGGACGAAGCAGTACAGTCCAACATTTTATGTTCTTATGGGCGTTCAGCACATTTCAAGTTAAAAAGAAAGTATGATATAAAAACCAACGGCAATACTCTTGAAACGTAAAATAGAATTAACTCTCCCTCTCCTGCATTACCTGCTCCCCAGGGTATGATTACATTAAGCTCCAGAACACAAAGCCTTCTGAAAAAGGGCTTGGCTCTAATATTCATTAATTAAGAGAATAAGAAAATACTTAAAACTGGAAAAGTAGATGAAGTCGGGGAATTAAATTTCTAATAATACTCCTTTATTACTCCTGCATGATCTTACAACATGAAAAGATATATATTGAGAGAGAGAGAGAGAGAGAGAGAGAGAAGAGAGAGAGAGAGAGAGAGAGAGAGGAGAGAATTCTATTTGTAGTAAATAAGATACAAAATTCTATATTTTATTATTATCCAGTTCAAGTAACGAGATCGGATTAAACGGCTGTAACACTGAAGGTAAAAGATTAAGTGAAAATTCATGTTGATAGAAACTTCTTGCATTCAATTCGTATAAGTAATTTGTCTCCGTAAAGGTACTAGTACAATAAGCTGAAAACAGGAATTTAACAGAAATACCTATAGGCTATGACAACTACGTTTTTGCAGGGCTTCTTAGCAAGGTTTTATTCACTGGTGTAATTCTGTGATCATACGATAATCACCTTACCTTGCTTGATCTTTGGACTCAGTTAAGTAGGCAAACATAAAGAACGTCCTGTTATAACGATTGGGAGTAAAATTAGGATATTCTATAATTCCTTGACAAAGCTAATTGCAACCGCTTTTATATTTATCGCTTCGGAAAATTGAATATTATCCTTTAGCAAGGTGTTTAAAAAAAACTTGGTCTAAAAGAATAAAGTATAGCTTCGCTTTAAATAACATACCGTGATGCTTTTAAAACTATGAACGGAAGCAGTATGGTAGGAATGAGATACGAATGTATATAGTATGTTGCAATAGAAGCAAAACATCCATTACAGAAAGGGAATATCGTTTGTGATACCTTATCATTTGACCTTAAAAGTCAGACTTTAAAAAAAGAAAAAAGTTTCAGTGAGTTACTAGTACGACTTATCAGTGAAACTTAACATACGTGACTTTAACATTAAACAACTATATTTAGTATTTAGTTAACCAATGATTTACTATTATGTGAACTGTTTACTACTATGTGAACTATTATGAAAAGTATAGCACATAAAACGTAGCCGGCGATGAAACACTTGTAACTTCTTAGACCCATAACGAGGGAATCTAGTGATCATAATTATTAGTGAGTTATTGTGATCATTTATAATTACGAAAGAGATATCACAAATACGTAGACTGCTGTATATCGATGAAAACCAAATAGTTAAACATCTTGAGAAGGCAGCTGAAAAAAATAATTAAGAGCAG
>NC_061093.1:37686958-37689458 GCF_015104395.2 Macrobrachium nipponense
ATATATATATATATATATTAAATATATGATGTAATAATATATTAATATATAATATATGGTATATAAATATATATATATATAATATAGATAATATATATATATATATATATAGCTCCCGTAAAAATATTCTTGTTATTTCATTAAATTACGAAATTTCTTTCCAGATTGATATTAATAATCATCTCTGTTCCGTTATCAGGATTCCTATATACAAATATATATGATATATATATATATAGATATATATATATAAGATATATATATATATATATATATATCCTGGAAACGGAACTGAGATTATTATTAAGAGTAGTCTGGAAAAAACCTACAATTAATAGTAAACGAAAATGAACTCTAAGAAAAAATTTTCCTGGGAATGCAAATAAAAGTGTGGGAACCTTATTCAAGAAAAAACTAGCATGAATGCAGTATTTAAAAAAGCTCGGTATACAGCTATTATAACTTAGAATGAAATTACAGACATCATTCTCTTCCTAGGATTAATAAGATTCTTACTCACGGAATTAAAATTTGCTTCGTGTAAAGCTGGTTTCTAAGCATTTTCCATTACATACAATTCGACTGTATTCGTGGAAGTACTTATCATTATAATGAACATTTTTTGATATTAAAGGAAAAGACTCCAGGCACTTTATATGATTAGCAGGCGAGATTGGCAGTTGTGCCCCTCTGGAAGTGAAGGCAAAAAAAAAGCAAATAAGCAAGCGGGGTTTCATTGTATTTCTAGATTTCTTATTTCCGTGCACCGCAGAAAGCCTTAGGCCGGCAAGAGATTGGAGTTGCTCATTTTTCACCGCAACATTTTCCAGAAGGTGTTTTTTCATGTGAAAACTGTTCATTTCTATTGCTTGAACAATATTACACTCATGTAAATTGACAATAAGAGTATATAGGAAAATTCTCCTTGATTATTGACTGTTAAAATCAAATCAGAATTTTTCTAAATAAGAATAATAATTATTCTTCTAGACTGAAATGGAATGACAAATTGTCTTCTTTTAATATCGAAGTAAATACACAAAGATATTCATTATCTTTGAGAAAAGTTTTAGACTAATTTTGGTTTAAGTGTCACCCAAGAGGCCTTTCTGCTATTAATTTTTTTTTCTTGCTGCCTTGTCAAGATGATTAACTATTTGGTTTTCAGTGATATACAGCAGTCTACGTATTTGTCGTGTCTCTTCCGTAATTATAAATTATTACAATAATTCACTAATAATTATGATCACTAGATTCCCTCGTTATGGGTCTAAGAAGTTAGAAATGTTTCATCACCGGCTACATTTTATGTGCTATACTTTTCATAATATTTCACATAATAGTAAATCATTTGTTAACTAAATACTAAATATAGTTGCTTAATGTTAAAGCCACGTATGTTAAGTTTCACAAATAAGTCGTACTAGTAACTCACTGAAACTTTTTCTTTTTTAAGTATAACTTTTAAGGTCAAATGATAAGGTACCACAAACGATATTCCCTTTCTGTAATAAAGGTTTGGCTTCTATGTCAATCTACTATATACATTCGTATCTCATTCCTACCGTATTGCTTCCGTTCATAGTTATAAAGGCATCACTGATAAGTCGTATTAGTAAGTCACTGAAACTTTTTTCCTTTTTTTAAGTCTGACTTTTAAGGTCAAATGATAAGGTACCACAGACGATATTCCCTTTCTGTAATAAAGGTTTGGCTTCTTTGGTAACCTACGTTTTACATTCGTATCTCATTCCTATGCACTGCTTTCGTTCATAGTTTTAAAAGCATCACGGTATGTTCATTTAAAGCGAAGATAGACGTTATTCTTTTAGACAAAATTCTCTTTTAAATACCATTACTAAACGGATGATCTTCAATTTTCCGGTTTGTCAAGGAATTATAGGCTATCCTAATTTTACTCCCAATCGTTATAACAGGACGTTTTTTACATGTTCGCCTACCTAACTGAGTCCAAAGATCAAGCAAGGTAAGGTGGTTATCGTATGATCACAGAATTACACCAGTGAATAAAACCTTGCTAAGAAGCATTTTACATCTGTGCCCTTTAAAAGCGTAGTTGTCATAGCCTATAAGTATTTCTGTTAAATCCCTGTTTTCAGCTTATTGTACTAGTACTTACACGGAGACATATTACTTATACGAATTGAATGCAAGAAGTTTCTATCATCATGAATTTTCACTTAATCTTTTACCTTCAGTGTTAAAGCCGTTTAATCCGATCTCATTACTTGAACTGGATAATAATAAAATAGAGAAGTTTGCATCTAATTTACTGCAAATTGAATTCTCTCTCTCTAATAAAAAGAGTATTATTAAAAATTTAATTCCCCGACTTCCTCTACTTTTCCAGTTCTAAGTATTTTGTTATTCTCCTAATTAATGAATATTAGAGCCAAGCCCTTTTTCAGAAGGCTTTGTGTTCTGGAGATTAATGTAATCATAGCCTGTTGAGCAGGTAATGCAAGAGAGGGAGAGTTAA
>NC_061093.1:37694458-37699368 GCF_015104395.2 Macrobrachium nipponense
TTATTCCCGTATCAGCGAAGTGGCCCATTAGTAGCAGTTGAGCAATGTGGCGAGGCTTATAGAGTAACTCATTCCCTAAAGTGTATTTTCAATTAAACATTTTTCATTCTCTCTATCTTTACCTCTTCTATTATTAATAAGTATTTCAAACTTTGCAAGAGAAGGAGAGAGAGAGAGAGAGAGAGAGAGAGAGAGAGAGAGGGAATGTGTAAGTGTTTACATAATAAAAATATGGAATGTAGTCCCATATATAAAAGATTGCTTGCAGGAATGTGATCAGACTAGAGACGCTAAAGATGACGTATACAATAAGTATGTAGGCTAAGTTGACATGCCGTCACCTGTAGTCATTCAATTGTTTATAAACATTAGTCCAAGCTCCCTGCTTGAGACAACTACCGCCTACGTGATCTGTAGCGTGTCTCATTTTGATTGTGTGTTCGTATGAAACAATGTCATTTGGATTGTATGTTCATATGTTCGAACTACTGTCTGTTCCTTCATAACTTGTAACAGAGATGGTAGACAGGCAGAACAGAGTTAGCTATCGTCATTAGAAGACCTGTACCTCTTTACCTAAGCTTTATCATGTAGAGGAATAGGATTAGCCATCATCATTGGCAGAAGCGATCAAGCTATCGTTATTAGAAGACTGTACAATCATACCTGATCTTCACCATGTAAAACTTCAGAAGAATATATAATTTTTTATACTTAGTGTTTTCTACAAGAACCTCCGAACCATGAGTTTAACACATCGTCGTAAAGATAATACCGACTTCGTAAGTGATCTACAAAACCCCAGACACTCCATTGAAGATGGAAGTGCAATACCAACCGACTTAGCGTATAGATTATCGCTAGTCTAACATTACCTCATAGGGCGCCTTATCATACAAGGCACAAGCCCTAATATTGGTGGCCAGCGTACCAGAAGAACTCTACAACGTCCTACGAAGAAAAACCAGAATAATAAATCATGTATCATAAGAAGTCAACGACGACGGAAGCAGCAGATTCTTCAAGCAACATAGTATCATCGTTAGTGAGCGACTTCAGAAAACAACAAGAACTCTTTAACGACGACGAAAGCAAGAGATTCTTCAAGCAACATAGTATCATCGTTAGTGAATAACTTCAAGAAACAAAACCGACGTGTCCTTTTTCCTACGACAACGCAAGCTTCGTCTCTCATTAGAATCATTCAAGAAAACATCGTTAGTGAGCGTTTCCGGCACTCCAAGAAACAAACCGAACGCGTCTGCAGCATCGGATTTTCAAGGGCTCGAATCATCGAAACAACGCGCACGGGGGAAACTGAAGCCAAACCAGGTCATCCGCTAAATAGAGAAGGAGGACCATGGCCGTGTTGGCGTTATCGGAATACCGTGACTTCCCACAAAAAGCAAGCTAAGTACAATTTTTTATTCATTTGGAGTAACTTTGAGTGTTTCCTTTACAGGTCGAATTTCGTTATTCCTGTGGCTGAAGTTACGAGACATTCTTAATCTTACTTTTTTACAGAAATTATCTACATCATTGAGATTTCGCTACTGCGAGTTTTTATCTTTGTGTCTGTTTCCAGAAGTTCTACTGAAATATCATAATCATATACTATGTTAATTTTATCATTTTGGGTGATTATTAATCCCTTACGTAACAAATCATATTAAACAGTGAATATGCGTTTACGCAGTGGACGTCTGTATTTATACAGATGCATGGATAGGGTCGTTAAGCACCGTAGTGATTAGAAAACACACAAAAAAACAAGTGGAACACCCGTACAAATCTATATAAATTAGAGTAACAGTATTTCGGGTCATGACAATAAATGCTCCTTTGCAAGTCCCGATCGCAGTTTTAGCCTGAGTTTTTTGAGTTTATATAAAATATCGAACCTCAATGACTCAACTTAACTTTAAAATATGGCTGGATTGCAAGGAATAACATGTCTGTAAAAAAACTTTCATCAGGCTAAATGCGTCTGACCAGGATCCCTCACTATTTCAAATTTTAGCAAAGAATGAAGTACAAACAGTTAATATGGAATGCGTAGTGATAACTTGTCTATTAGTAATCGCTCAGTTCCTAATAGTTCGTCATTCATTGCTTTATACGTAACCAGCAACATAATGCTAAAAACACACAATACGTTGCCGATGGTAATAAAGAGAAGGATCCTAATTATTACAAAAAGAAATAGAAACAGTAGCCCGTTCAGAATCAAACAAGCAAACTCGGTGACTGTGTCACCTAGTCAAGCGGTCAAGGTCAGTCAAAAAACTGCCGAAGTGTTCAAAGCAAAGCAAATTCCACACAATAAGCGGACGCTAGCAGAGTGGGGAAAAAGCGATGTTGGATCATACATCCCAAATACCTTTTTAAAATAAAAGAAAAAGGAATTTCCTTATGCATCACACGACCGTTATAAAGTAATCAGAGCAGGTTTTCGTTTTTTTTTTTAATACATAAGTTATTATAAGTAGTGGTGGATTAAGCCCGACTGTACGGCGCCGTAAAAATTAGAATATCTTGATTTATTTCATTAGTACACGTATTATCCTGTATTTACGGACTCACCGTCTGTTGTTCGAACTTCCCTAATGAGAAGTCCCGGATAAGCGAGCGCTTACAGATACCTCTATAGTTATAAAAAACATTGATCTGTATCTAGTGTAATTGTAAGATTCATCTAGGGGTATACAAAATATTATCTTACATCCTGCAAAATAAGGCGTGTTTATCAAAGGGAAATCCTATAAACCTTCAAACATATTAAAATCCGTTGAACAAAAATGAGACAGTTAATCAAATAATAACTTATATAAAGGAACTATACATTTGTCTCATAAAATCGTAACATTGTTCAAATGACCCAACAGAATTCTCCCACAACCGCAGTCGCACTTTGCACGCAAAATCTCGAGAAGCATGCACCCCCCTCGAAGTCCTTAGTGCGTGTAAAAAGGACTTTGCTGGGAAATGAAATTTTATCCTTCCCGACACTGAAATATAACGATTTCCGCGAACAATGCCCTAAAAGTATACATATCGTGGATACGGAAGTTATAAATATCGCATTTTTTATTGTTGCTAATTTTTAATCACGCCCAACCGGTCGTGGATGAATCTCTCTGATAATCTATCTAAAGTAATATCCGTAAAGTCATTCAAGCAGAGGTGATTCAGCAGAATTTTTTTTATTTTCTACCTGAATACCAGGAAGTTTCTCCACTGGCGAGTGATCTCTGGAAAAAAACGGATGTAATTTAACACAAACACGGTTTAAGGGACAAACATAAAGCTAATTTTACGTACCTTCGTATAGATTCTCAATGAAATTTCAAAATAGAGATAAATGACGAAGTTGAAAAATGTTAGTAATAGGAGTCATTAGGAAATCAAATAAGCCCATATAATTTTTTCCTCAAAACGTCATGCCATAAAAGATCGGACTTGGCGTATCTGCGTAGATTTCTGTCCGCTTAACAAGGAAACGACTCCCGATAGTTTCCAGTGCCATGTAGCGACGACATCTTACCTCTGTTAGGTTAGAATAAATTTTTCACCAGCTTGGACTTACTTAAAAGCTTTTACCAGATACCATTACCTAAGTGATTGTACCTCATACTCCGTTTTCAGCAGCACTCAGGGACATTATCAATTTTTTTACGTATGCCTCTGGCTTACGTTGCACCCCAATTACAATATAGTGTTTGGAAACTTTTAGGGGATACCCTACATGCCTATATGGATGATCTTGTAATCTTTTCTAATACCTTTAGAAGGAACATTTAACCATAAACTAGAGCTAGTAAGCATACAGAGACAAAGACAAATAATCTCAGAGTAAAATATCTAAATATGAGTTTTTTAAAAACCGAACATGTTTTATCTAGGTTTTATGTGTCTGGTCAAGGTCTTAAAAGTAGTCCATGGTAAAGGTGTCGGCTATTCATAACTTTCCGGTACTTATTAAACGATAAAAGGGGGATACAGCACTTTTGCGCTGTATGGGGGTTAGGGGTTTACAATCGGATGTAAATATGTAACTCTTCAATCATGACAGCTCCTTTAACAGATCTTACGAAGAAGAGTCGTAGATTTATTATGGTCTGAAAAGCATCAACAGGCGTTCGATATCTTAAAAGCGGAAAAATGCAGCTTACCTAACTTAAAAAATCCCTGATTTAAATAAAGGATTTTTTTTTTTTATTGCAACAGACGCCTACACCAAGAAGGGGTAAGAGGGTATTACTTCAGTAATATGATAAACAGTTCTTCCCTATAGCTTTTTATTCACGTAAACTAAAGCCTCTGAAAGTAAATATGCAGTAATAGGCAAGGAAGGGCTAGGTATCTTTAACTCACTATACGTTTTAAGTTCATAATCTATGGCTATCCTGATAAAGTCCTTACTGAACATGAGGTCCTTTACCGAGTTTTTTTCAAAGGCTTTAATCACAGTCCAAAAGGAACTCGGTGACAAATGATCATTCAGGTATTTGGAGCCAAGATAAGATATCTACCTGGAAAGCAATTATCATAGCTGACGCATTATCCCGCAAATCCCGCACCACTACTGCAAAGAACCATTAATTAGACTAAAAAAATATAGAAATATCCGTGCCTATTGTTAAAACCGTATCTAAACAAGAAAATTCCTTAACCCAAGAGATCGCGAGCATTGAATATCTGGGTTGGAGCGCAGAACTGTTACAAACTGAACAAAGCAAGAGTCAACAGACATAACCCAAACAATAAAACACTTCGAACGGAAACAGAGTCAGCAGCAATAAACACCAAACAATAAAACACTTCGAAACGGAAACAGGGTCAGTGGCTAGGCAAAACAATAACACTTCGAGCAGAAACCCTAAAGCAAATTGACAATAAGAGTATATAGG
>NC_061093.1:37702368-37714868 GCF_015104395.2 Macrobrachium nipponense
TACTTAACTGAGTCCAAAGATCAAGCAAGGTAAGGTGATTATCGTATGATCACAGAATTACACCAGTGAATAAAACCTTGCTAAGAAGCCCTGCAAAAACGTAGTTGTCATAGCCTATAGGTATTTCTGTTAAATTCCTGTTTTCAGCTTATTGTACTAGTACCTTTACGGAGACAAATTACTTATACGAATTGAATGCAAGAAGTTTCTATCAACATGAATTTTCACTTAATCTTTTACCTTCAGTGTTACAGCCGTTTAATCCGATCTCGTTACTTGAACTGGATAATAATAAAATATAGAATTTTGTATCTTATTTACTACAAATAGAATTCTCTCTCTCTCCTCTCTCTCTCTCTCTCTCTCTCTCTCCTCTCTCTCTCTCTCTCTCTCTCTCTCTCTCTCTCTCTCTCTCTCTCAATATATATCTTTTCATGTTGTAAGATCATGCAGGAGTAATAAAGGAGTATTATTAGAAATTTAATTCCCCGACTTCATCTACTTTTCCAGTTTTAAGTATTTTCTTATTCTCTTCAATTAATGAATATAGAGCCAAGCCCTTTTTCAGAAGGCTTTGTGTTCTGGAGCTTAATGTAATCATACCCTGGGGAGCAGGTAATGCAAAGAGAGGGAGAGTTAATTCTATTTTACGTTTCAAGAGTATTGCCGTTGGTTTTATATCATACTTTCTTTTAACTTGAAATGTGTTGAACGCCCATAAGAACATAAAATGTTGGACTGTACTGCTTCGTCCATTTTAAAATGGAGTTATTAAGTCCACGGTTAATTTACCTGATCTTCTTGCTAATTGCTTACACAACTAGGAAAACTTTCTTGAAAAAACAATGCATGACAACATGCAATGTTTTATTTCCTCTGTAGGAAAACCAATCATAATGCTAATGTTTATCTAAATTATTTCTAAGTCGTTATTTATCATGGCAGATATGAATGATCTGAAAAATTTTATTCTCATTTTCATGTTTTATTTTTCATCTGCAATATGAAATACACCTGACAACACCATCCGACACCCTTATAAAGGTTTGGTAAAAAAAAAGTTACCTCCCAACGAATGTTACTAAAAGACTTTCATATTAGATTATATAGAACTGTAAATTGTGACAGACGTATGACATCAGTCAGCACATCCTATGTGTTGACTACTGATGTGGTCCTTATGGGGACCAAGCTTTCACCTATGGATCTTAGAAGTTAATTAAAAGTTGCATGGTAGTATGTTATAACCCAGTAAACTTTATTACCCCAGTAGTGAGATTGTGAGGTTAAGGTACACAGTGATCCTGTGTAATTAACTACGTGATGGAATGCAAAATCCTTCTTATCTGAGGAACAAGTACGCCAGATAATTAACGAGGATAATTATAAACTAATTCAGTGCACTAGTAATATAAATAATCAAATACCTCTCATCTACATTCGAAGTGAAAGTTAATAAGATGTCAAACTCCTTAACATGACTGCTCTATATCAGGTATATATATCGTGTATATATATATATATATATATATATATATATATATATATATATATATATATTATATATATATATATATATACATACGGTTTCCGTTTCAAAAGGGGTCACATGCTTGCTTCGAATAAATGCTGATAGTGAAAAGGTACATCTAATTTGGTGAGTAGGTGGGTATTTTTCATCAGATATGATTTATACAAGAAACTAAATCTGTCCCAGTTCCTGTCTCTCTCTCTCTCTCTCTCCTTTCTCTCTCTCTCTCTCTCTCTCTCTCTCTCTCTCTCTCTAGAATAGATAATGAAGAGAATGATATAGAAGTAAGGGACGAAAATAGTGAATATTTAGCTGACATAGACATTAATGAAGCTGACATTGTGCAGGCTAATAATGAAATTAAAAATGGAGCTGCAGCAGGGCCTGATGGAGTTCCTGCTATTTTGTTAAAAAAAGAAGTTCATTCTATCGCAAAGCCACTTGCAATATTATTAAGACAAAGTGTAGATACAGGCAAGATTTATGATGAGCACAAATTAGCATATATTACCCCCACTTTCAAAAGTGGATCAAGACTAGAGGCAAGTAATTATAGGCCTGTGAGTTTAACATCACATATTATGAAAGTGTATGAAAGGGTAATGAAGAAAAATATTATGAAACATTTAATAGAAAAAAATAATTTGTTTAATATAGGACAACATGGTTTCGTACCCGGAAAAAGTACACAAACCCAACTGTTAATCCACCGTGAGAACATATTAAAAAATATGAAAAGCGGAAATGAAACAGATGTGGTTTATCTAGACTTTGCAAAAGTTTTTAACGGTAGACCATAATATATTAGCGAAGAAAATTAGAAAACACAATATCGTGGATAAGTAGGAAGAGGTTAAAAGAATTTTTACATAACAGAAAACAGATAGTTATTGCAAACGATGAGAAATCGGATGAAGCCAAGGTAATATCCAGTGTGCCACAAGGTACGGTGTTAGCTGCAATACTGTTTGTTATTATGATTGAAGACATAGACAGTAATGTTAAGATTCGGTAGTGAGTAGTTTCGCTGATGACACAAGATAAGTAGAAGAAATTACTTGTGATGGCGATAGAACGCTCTACAAAAAGACCTTAACAAAGTATATGATTGGGCCAGAGGTAAATAGGATGGTATTTAACTCTGATAAATTTGAATCAATAAATTATGGAGACAGGGAAGGAAAGCTATATGCATATAGGAGACCTAATAATGAGACAATCACAAGGAAGCATTTAAAGACCTAGGTGTGATGTTGAATAGGAACATGTTATGCAATGATCAAATAGCAACTTCTATTGGCAAAATGTAAAGCAAAAATGGGAATGTTGTTACGGCACTTATTCAAAACAAGAAAAGCTGAACACATGATTATGCTTTATAAACATATGTTCGTAGTCCACTTGAATATTGCAATATGATATGTACCCACACTATCAAAAGGATATTGCACAAATAGAGAGTGTACAAAGGTCCTTTACAGCTAGAATAAAAGAAGTAAGTACCTTGTTACTACTGGGAAGACTATAACCTTAAAATTATATAGTCTAGAAAGGAGAAGAGAACGCTACATGATAATTCAGGCATGGAAACAGATAGAAGGAATAGCAGAAAAACATCATGGAACTAAAAATATCAGAAAGAACAAGCAGAGGTAGAGGAATCAATGTAATCAGCCTTAAATAAGATTTCCCGGTATTGAAAAACATATACCTGGCAAAAATAATTGGAAAACAACACAGGTGACATTATGTACCACTACGCATCAGCATCGATAACTGCTACGCTGTAACACTATTCAATGCCGTTGCCAGCTTCATCTGAGGAATATATCAGAAGTGAGCGTAGATGTGTTTAAGAATAAGCTCGACAAATATCTAAACTGCATCCCAGACCATCCAAGATTGGAAGATGCAAAATATACCGGAAGATGTACTAGCAACTCTCTGGTAGACATTAGAGGTGCCTCACACTGAGGGACCTGGGGCAACCCGAACAAAATGTAAGGTCTGTAAGGTCTGTAAGGTCTGGAATAATTTGAAAATAAGATATAAGCAATTGCAATATAGACTTACGTATGCTGAAATAAACCATACGACATCTACCTCTCAACGGTCTTTTCCACAACGTTACCGGTGGTATCAATCAAGGTCAGCTTAGAGAGAGAGAGAGAGAGAGAGAGAGAAAGAGAGAGAGAGAGAGAGAGAGAGAGAGAGAGAGAGAGAGAGATCAGTTCTATACGTTGGTTGATAAAACGTCTCAAAAAATTTTTTCATGAATCTACTCTTTCATTTCTTGGTCGAAGAGGGAGTGATATTCTCTGTGAAGTTTGACATATGATTTAGTTGATGTTAAACAGGTAGCTTTCACTTTTGTTGACAAATGTAATTCGTCATTACGCTCACTCATTTGTAGGCGCTAAATTTCCGTAATTCATTTTCTATAGTAGCGGCAACTTATTAGAATTATTATATTCGTGCGATAATGTGTGGCTACATACATTAAATAATAGCGCACTTCAATATTAACTCAAAATAATAATATGAAGCAGCATTTTACTTTGGCCTTCCGCCTGGTGTAGGATTTTCCAAATGAAATAGCATGAATATTAGGGCATAGACAATACGGCATTAAATAATTCCACGAAAGTAGTATTTGGATGTGAAGTTCACTCGCTACTGAGAAATGTATATCGAACGGCATTTGGCAGAAAAATATGCTCAAATAAGGTAGTATTTGCATATATTTGAATTCAGTTGTTTACCATTTGCAAATTCCAACTCCAAAACATTTTTTAGCTGATTTTACAATGAAACTCAGAAAATGTTACTTCATATGGAAATCGTATGTATGATGTTGCAATTATGACTCTCTCTCTCTCTCTCTCTCTCTTCTCTCTCTCTCTCTCTCTCTCTCTCTCTCTCTCTCTTGCCTATTTCTTACCTCATGCAAAAATATAAAGAACTTTGTTATTAATAGTAAAATTATGTAAGGTCGTAATTCTGAATAGTTATCATCCAAAAGAATCTTTATAGAATTTATAAATCTACTGCCCAGTAATGGCTAGAAGAAAAAATCGCCATTTTGTTTCATTTACTGCTAATAATTAATAATAATAATAATAATAATAATAAAAATAATAATAATAATAATAATAATAATAATAATAATAATAATAATAATAATAAATAATAACTAACTAGAGGAAACAAACACCATGCCAACCCACCCCACCAAAAGAAAGGCTGCAGAAGGAAGTGTAGGGGCACAAAAGACCAGCTCCTGATAGGACAAAATGGTAATGAAGCAGTAGGAGATAAGGAAGACAACCATAAGCATGGAATGGATAGACTATAATAAAAGCCCTTTCGACATGATACCACACACATGGATAATAGAATGCCTGAAAATATATGGTGCAGAGGGGAAAACACCATCATGCTTCCTCAAAAAAAATAAATACAAATGCGCCACTGGATACAAATACTACAAGCTCTGGAATAAGACTTAGCAGAGTTAATATCAGGATAGAGGGATCTTCCAGGGCGACTCACTGTCCCACTACTCTTCGTAGTAGCCATGATTCCCATGACAAAAGTACTACAGAAGATTGATGCCGGGTACCAACTCAAGAAAAGAGGCAACAGAATCAACCATCTGATGTTCATGGACGACATCAAGCTGTTATGGTAAGAGCATCAAGGAAATAGATACCCTAAGCCACGACTGTAAGGATTGTATCTGGGGACATCAGGATGGAGTTTGGAATAGAAAATGCGCCTTAGTCAACATACAAAAAAAACAAAAGGGCAAAGTAACAAGAACTGAAGGGATAAAGCTACCAGATGGGAGCAACATCAAACACTAGATGAGACAGGATACAAATACCTGGGAATAATGGAAGGAGGGGATATAAAAACACCAGAGATGAAGGACACGATCAGGAAAGAATATATGCAGAGACTCAAGGCTATACTCAAGTCAAAACTCAACGCCGGAAATATGATAAAAGCCATAAACACATGGGCAGTGCCAGTAATCAGCATAGATCAGAAAACCAGGAAACATATGACAATACACAAAGCACTACACCCAAGAGCAAATACGGACAGAATATACATAACACGAAAGGAAGGAGGGAGAGGACTACTAAGTATAGAGGACTGCGTCAACATCGAGAACAGAGCACTGGGGCAATATCTGAAAACCAGTGAAGACGAGTGGCTAAAGAGTGCTGGGAAGAAGGACTAATAAAAGTAGACGAAGACCCAGAAATGTACAGAGACAGGAGAATGACAGACAGAACAGAGGACTGGCACAACAAACCAATGCACGGACAA
Organism: Macrobrachium nipponense; assembly: GCF_015104395.2. Taxonomy (NCBI): domain Eukaryota; kingdom Metazoa; phylum Arthropoda; class Malacostraca; order Decapoda; family Palaemonidae; genus Macrobrachium; species Macrobrachium nipponense. Next base: position 37,708,238 of record NC_061093.1, read on the forward strand.
TACATGAGACAGACTAAAGAACTAGCCAGCGATGACACATGGCAATGGCTACATAGGGGAGAGCTAAAGAAGGAAACTGAAGGAATGATAACAGCGGCACAAGATCAGGCCCTAAGAACCAGATATGTTCAAAGAACGATTGACGGAAATGACATCTCTCCCATATGTAGGAAGTGCAATACGAAAAATGAAACCATAAACCACGTAGCAAGTGAATGCCCGGCACTTGCACAGAACCAGTACAAAAACAGGCATGATTCAGTGGCAAAAGCCCTCCACTGGAGCCTGTGCAAGAAGCATCAGCTACCTTGCAGTAATAAGTGGTACGAGCACCAACCTGAGGGAGTGATAGAAAACGATCAGGCAAAGATCCTCTGGGACTATGGTATCAGAACGGATAGGGTGATACGTGGAAACAGACCAGACGTGACGTTGATTGACAATAGTAAGAAGAAAGTATCACTCATTGATGTCGCAATACCATGGGACACCAGAGTTGAGAGAAAAGGATTGAGGGGATGATAAGTATCAAGATCTGAAAATAGAAATAAGAAGGATATGGGATATGCCAGTGGAAATCGTACCCATAATCATAGGAGCACTAGGCACGATCCAAGATCCCTGAAAAGGAATCTAGAAAAACTAGAGGCTGAAGTAGCTCCAGGACTCATGCAGAAGAGTGTGATCCTAGAAACGGCACACGTAGTAAGAAAAGTGATGGACTCCTAAGGAGGCAGGATGCAACCCGGAACCCCACACTATAAATACACCCAGTCGAATTGGAGGACTGTGATAGAGCAAAAAAAAAAAATAAAAAAATAATAATAATAATATAGAATAATAATAATAATGCTCTGACTCTACTCGATAAAATACCTGTTAAACTTTCAGAAACCAATACACGCGGGAACCTCTTAATTTTACAAAGAACCTGCCTTTTGCGCATTAAGATTTTATGATTTGTATAGCTTAGTTGGCAGCGGTCTTTCCTTTCAATTGAAAGATCTGGATTCGATCAATATGTGCTTCAGAAATAGTAATGTGTATTTATACATGGGAGGATATAAATATATAATATATATATATATATATATATATATATCTATATATATATATATATATATATATATATAATATATATATTTAATTTATATATATATTATTACTATTATTATTTCTGACGCACATCAGGATGGAATCCAGGTCTTAGAGGATGTGGTTCCAGAAGTCATGACCCTTGCTTTCATTTGCAATGATTTTATCTAAAGGGGGCGGAGTCACTAGCCGTAAGCCTGCTACATATTGGGTGAAACTCAACATAACCGATAACACCCTGGTATATAATTCATTGCTTAGGTTACCAGAGGAACAAAATTTTTCAATGTAAATTAACTAAGAAGTTTTCAAACAGCCCTTATGGAACCCATGCCCTCTTTCAGAGTAGGGAAGTGGAATTAATTTTACACGTAGAGTATATCTACATTAGGTATTAACATTTAGTGTATCAATATATGTAAAATTAAGAATGCTGTTACCTCTGAAAATGTTAAAAATTCATTTGAAAGCTTCTGACTCATCTCGGGATTACGAAAGCGTGTAATGAGAACGAGAAACCATTTGTTTTGGAGATAATCCTCTTGTTGCTTTTTTTCGTTCGACGATCAAACAGCACGCTTTTAACCTCCATTTAAATTTGTTCCTTTCTCAACTACATGTCCTACCTATTGTGAAGGAATATGCTACCTGATATAGGAAAATATATGCGTACGAATACAAACCTAGACCTATCAATTAGAGTGCAAATATTACCCAGTGTAGAAGAGTAGTTGGAGAACAAAAGGAAAAGAAGTTCCCAAAATTACTAAAGAATAAAGTTGGAATGAAAAAGCGTTAAGCTTCCTCTTACATCGGTACTTATGTCTCGTCAATCAATGCTCAATCTCTTGCGCCAATTTCTATCCCACTCATTCATTTGTTCCTGCATCAGCAATATCTTTTCTGTTTTTTTTTTTTTTTTTTTTTTTTTTTTTTTTTTTTGAGAGAGAGAGAGAGAGAGAGAGAGAGAGAGAGAGAGAGAGAGAGAGAGAGAAGTGCTTAAGCCAAGCTGAAGTATGGTCCTTTTCACGCTAAAAAATAAAGGTACGATTTCATTATACGCACAGCTTAATCTGAAAAGCTTCCCATTGGAAAGAGTGCGTCTATTCACGTAATATTTGTACCGCAGCTGAAACTTTAATCAGAATCCATCAACTTTACACTGAGCACTGGATTTTTTTTTTTCGATAATTTGTTGTCAAATACATGGCTTCGATATACTTGTTAGATAATTACTGTTACCTGTTTAGAGTTTTAGATTTCCCAACAGAAGATATGGAAAGATTAGACAATGGAAAAGTTCCTCGTTGGACGAGTGGCATTCGCGCTTGGCTACCAATCCGGTGGTCCGAAGTTCGATTCTGGTGATAGAAATTCATTTCTCGATATATTGTGGTTCGGATCCTACAATAAGCTGTAGGTCCCGTTGCTAGGTGACCAATTGGTTCCTAGCCGCAAAAATATCTAATCCTTCGGGCCAGCCCTAGGAGAGCTGTTAATCAGGTCAGTGGTCTGGTAAAACTAATATATACTATTAAAAAGAAAACAAAAACGCCCATAAAAAAACTAGTAGTACGTTTAGAAATAGGTCCTTTACTCATACTGCGTTGGTTAAACTTTTTTTCCTTTAGTTTCATTTACACCAATCTTTATTTGATAAAATTGAACTGTAATCTATTTACTGGAAAATGTCCTAACTTTATTTTCAATTTACATTTATTATTCGTTAATGCCCTTGGTTTCATTCCCATGATTTATAACAAATGGAACATAAAATCTAGACATGAAACAAAAATGTAATAGAAAAATCTAATTCTTGGCGGTTCAATTCCCACTATATTATATTCTTCGAATTTTTATTTGCAACGCGAACTCATCAAAACAACGAATCATATTTTGAAATTTTAGACTCATAAAAATCGTGAAAACTTTGGTGACAAATCGTCAGAAGCCGAATGCAAAATTCGTTGTCAAAAACTGCGGATGCGGAAACATCGCCGTTCCCGACCTCATGAAGCATCAGCCTGGAAAATGGTGTTCTCCTCTCTCACTTTTTCTCCATAAAACTTTGCATTTGGTTAATGCACAGTGACCTGAATTCTTTAATGATTTTTATCGCTGTGGTGTCTGCTTTATTACTCAGTTTTGGTTTCACCGTTTCACAAAAAGGGAGGATGAGATGATCTTTTTTGTTGTAGTCATCAATGATCCCTGTTAATGTAAAAGCAGTCAGTCATAAAAAATTGCTGTGGATGCATTTCACGGAAGTTAAAGGAAAAATTTTTCTTCAGCGTGTGTAATGCGTTTTAAGGGTTCGTATAAACATTACTGCAAAAATTACATTTACATTTTCTTAATGGATACTACTGAAGTTTTTCTTGGTTTGAATTTTGTCAGAATAAATGGAATTCTTTCTTCCTCGACTTCATAATGAGAATGTCCTATGATTATGTATTGATAACGAATTGTCAGTAGGAACAATACAACAGTTTTATAATCACTAGTTGCTGATCGTGATACTGGTCAACAATCATGTTATATTCTTTCTTACACGGAGCAATCCAAAAGGAATAACGTTCATACAAATGACGTCCAAGAAATTGGTTTAATAAACTTTCTCGCAAATACTTATTAATGAGTTTAAAAGCTAGTTGCTTTTGTGTATTTACTTAATGTATCCCATTACAGAGGTGCTCGAGGGAAAGCAACGCAAAAGATACTGTCACATTCGTACATTTTTATGAGGAAGCATGGATAAAATTACACAGAAGATTTATATATATATATATATATATATATATATATATATATATATATATATATATATATATATATATATATATATATACAATGTATCTAAAGTTCTCCTCCTTCCACATATGCATGAGTTGTACATTCATTAAATGACTATCATCTTCTATTCTTTCCATATGACCAAACCATCACTGATCCATCCTTTCACATGGCATTAATAATCTTTTCCCACTTCTTCATATCTCAATGTCTATGCTTTTAAGCCTCATACATTAAAAAAACATTCATCTTACATTTCCTCTTAATATTCATACTTCCAGCCAATTAAAATACGTATGGTCCAACGTTTGACTCGAGAATGCTGAACTTATCATTCAGAGATTAACCAGAGTTCGTTCCAGTCTTTTGGAAAGACCCTGATACCTTCCTTGCTTCACTCACACTTCACCAATATCAACAAGCTAAAGCAGCAAGAATGTCTGAAATAAATGCATTTCTCGTTTTCATAATATTTCTGTAAACAATTTCACTGAAAGCTTTGCAATCAGATAGAAAGGAAATTAAAAAGGAGCGTATCTTTTCAGAATTACCTCGAACGCTCATTATGGAAAAATCGAGCCAAAACGTGTAATGCCAGCCTAATCCTTGGTAAGACAAAGCATGAAAAAAAAAAACTGGTATCGTATCTTCCCCCCGGAGTAAAGGAGTAGCTTTGTTATTGTTTTTATTCTAATTTCGAAATCCCGGATTTTTCATCGAAAAAAGTAAGTTAGATTATCGTAACTAAAGCATGTACGGTGCCCTTACTTAAGCCGCGCCACTATACAACTTTTGATAAACTAAATAGTCCTCGTGGTATATCGTACGGAAAACAAATTAGTACTTTTTCATACTGGAAAGTCGATTATTGATATTGTAACTTTCATAATGCAATATAATTCATGCAAAATTGTGTGCGTTTCCTGGTTTTCATATATAACATTCCTCTACGGGAATTAATCATATACGTATAAAGTACTATCGTGGTAAAGTAAATAATTAATTAGAATGAGTAACATTCAGCAAATCTATAGGTGACAGTAAGAGACGACAAAAGAAATCTTGTTTTTTTTCTTTCTTTTATTTTTTAATTTTTGTTAATGATGTGATCTCGGTCAACTACGATTGGCATACCCGGAATTTTCCCACCATCAAACCAATTAAATGTTTTCATAATTCGCGAATCTCGCGAACACGACAAAAATTTACCAAGTGGACAAATCGTTGGGCGCAAATTTCGCTGTCAATAATTGCGGCTGCAGAAAGTTTGTGGCAGATGGTGCTCTTTTATCTGGACTTTTCTGCCCAACTTTGCATTTGTTTGATACAAAATTAGCTGAACAAATCCCTCTTTATTGTTGACTTCTCCATTTACGTCTTCTTTTGACTTTACGCTTTGTAAACCATAATGCTATGAATAACTAATCATTTAGGAATTCTCCCATTGAATAGGTTTTATGAAATTTTATTATTGGTCTTATTTTAATAATTTAAATTGTACTTCTCAGTTTGTTGATTGCCATTTGGGATCTCCTTTTCGTTCTTAGACACTTCAGTTGTTTAAGTCTTACATCTTTTTTATTTATTTATTCATCTATGGTTAAGGTTATTTTTTTTATTCATAGAAACAAAACTCTTGCCATTAAAACTGTCCAAGGGTATGCAGTTTATTGAAATATATCATTAATCAAAATATCGTTAATTTATACAGTATTGAATGGCTCAATCGAAATTTCGAGAAATTTGTTAATTTATGTTTTATTCCATGGCAGCAACAGCAGCAACTTTAGACTGTTTTCAAACCTTTCAAAAATATAATATCGACTCATCTGATATGAAATGAATTGGACATCTTCGTCTGCCTGACTGTCTGGCTCAACATCTACCTCTTTTTGTTGTTTACCGGGAAGATGAATTACGCGCTGATTCGAAAACAAAGAGCGCCTTCAACATTCTCCGTAGGGGGGTAGTGCTGTCAGTGCATATCACGCGGTGCACTGTAGGTTCTTTTCAGCGTCCCTTCGTCTCCAGCTGCAACCCCTGTTATTCCTATTATCATACCTACATTCATATTCTTTTTCTTCCATCTTGGTATCAATCCTCTCCTAACATTTGCTTCATAGTACATCTAAGAGGTATTTCCTCTTGTTACACCTTTCGAACCTTTCTACTTACAATTTCAGTTTCATCGCTGAATGACCTCGTATGTCCCATTGCTTGGCCTATACACAAAATTCAATATTCTATTCTCTTCTTCTCCCAGACTCTACCCTACTCCGACCTACCTCCCAGGAAAAAAGAATATTCCAAACATTTGGTTTCACGCCAACTCAGAACAATGAAAAATGTCTAGTAGGAGCATATATGATAATAATGGCTTTTGGCAAGAATGATGAATTATTCTTCCCCTGGCTGAATCTAATTATGCTGTAAATACACTGAGTCTTAAATCAAAGCTGAGGATATTATTACGAACAATCTCTCTCTCTCTCACTCTCTCTCTCTCTCTCTCTCTCTCTCTCTCTCTCTCTCTCTCTCTCTCTCATTCATTAACAAATACAAAAGTAATTGTTCATAAATTGTGGTTTACTCTGATATATAATTCTAACATTTCAAATCATGGGGATGGGAGGATATAGCTATTTTGGTGAATATGAGCTGAGAGTACTTCTAGTAGATGTTTGCGAAGAGATTGCTTTAGCTATCACCTTGTAACTAAAGAAAGGAAGCGCTTCTAATATTA